>NC_063216.1:9466394-9651136 GCF_020740725.1 Corvus hawaiiensis
GGTTTAGGAACGTGCTGCTGGCCAGCTTGTGTCCAGGAGTGCAAGGGCTGCGCCTTCCTTTCTGAAGCAGCCAGAGCATTCTCAGCTGCATGTGCTTGTGAAGCAGCTCTTGGCTGGACATTTGAAATTGGCTCCCCTGAGTACATGAGCCCGGTGCCCAGCTGCTTGGTTCTTCGCCTTCTGTGCTCTGGACAGAAGTGAAGCCCAGCCATGGCTTGGAGCTTTGCCGCTCTTCAGCGTGAACACTGCACGCAGCCACAGTGTGCTGTGCAGGGATTTTCCTTCAGCTCGACGGACAAGCATTTTCTTGCTGTTTCACCGAGTGCAAACTGTCCGTGTAGCTCTCGCTCAGCGAAATGCGTTTGGAGAGAAACACTTGCTGGAGTAGCTTTTCGCTGGGCAAGACTTTCAACACAGCACCACAATTCGGGCAAGGAGCAGCAGAAAGGAAGACCATCTTTTGGTCCTGGCACCTTCTTCTGGGCGAGACGCCTATCCGCCTCTTCGCTCCCTGCAAGGCTGTAAGCTTGGCGCTGGTACTTGCAAGGGAGAAGGCAGGTGCAGAGAGCACCGCCGTCTGCCGGCGCTGTGCAGGCTGGAAAGGAAAGAGGGCTACCACTAGGATGTGCTGCAAATACAGGTTTGCACGCGTCGAGGGTAAGCTCCGGCTAAGCTCGTTGACCTCAAACTGTTCTCTGTGCGAGACTTAGCTGAGAAGCTTTCCGTTAAGATTCAGGCTACCACGCAGACCGAATATGCTGCTACCTAGCGCTGAGAGAGAAAGTGCAGAGGCCAGGCGTGTTTGGGCAGAGGCAGCAGCCTGGAGGCTTTCGCTGCCAGCACCGTGCTCTCTGGGCGAGAAGCAGACGACTGTTCGTCTCCAGCTAAACGAAAGCGCGACCTGCTACGAAGAGCATAAGAACGAAGGCAGAGCAGCAGGCTGCTGTGCGAATCGCCCAGGCTGCAAGAGGAAGCGTGCGTGGCACTCGCTTGCTTGCGGATTCACTTTAGCAGTCGGAAGCAGAAAGTTCAACCTGCGGCTACTTGTGCTGCTACCTATTTCTCTTCCAGTATTCCCTGGAACCAATTCTGCTAGCTTCATGCTTGGCGATGCAGAGATGACAGTGGTAGATGCGGTGGAGAAGGGAAAAACAGAGTGCAGAGGACAGTTTCTGGTGCTTGACGTGAGGCAAGGGGAAGGTTCAGCCCAGCAGAGGCTTTGACTTCTGGAGCCTTTTTCTTTGGCAGCAGCTGCTGCAAGTGGGCAAGGGAGCTGCGAGAGTGAAGAAGGGGACGGTCCATCTAGCTGAGGAAAGAAGAAGCTCCCCGAGGCGCAGTTTGTTGTGCTCAGTTTCAAGGCTGCCTGGAGGAGGGGGGGACTTGAAGAACGCCTTCTTTCTGGACGCCTCCTTCTGGCTGTGCTCCAGCTGCATGCACTCTGCAGCACGGAAGGTTTAGGAACCTGCTGCTGGCCAGCTTGTGTCCAGGAGTGCAAGGGCTGCGCCTTCCTTTCTGAAGCAGCCAGAGCATTCTCAGCTGCATGTGCTTGTGAAGCAGCTCTTGGCTGGACATTTGAAATTGGCTCCCCTGAGTACATGAGCCCGGTGCCCAGCTGCTTGGTTCTTCGCCTTCTGTGCTCTGGACAGAAGTGAAGCCCAGCCATGGCTTGGAGCTTTGCCGCTCTTCAGCGTGAACACTGCACGCAGCCACAGTGTGCTGTGCAGGGATTTTCCTTCAGCTCGACGGACAAGCATTTTCTTGCTGTTTCACCGAGTGCAAACTGTCCGTGTAGCTCTCGCTCAGCGAAATGCGTTTGGAGAGAAACACTTGCTGGAGTAGCTTTTCGCTGGGCAAGACTTTCAACACAGCACCACAATTCGGGCAAGGAGCAGCAGAAAGGAAGACCATCTTTTGGTCCTGGCACCTTCTTCTGGGCGAGACGCCTATCCGCCTCTTCGCTCCCTGCAAGGCTGTAAGCTTGGCGCTGGTACTTGCAAGGGAGAAGGCAGGTGCAGAGAGCACCGCCGTCTGCCGGCGCTGTGCAGGCTGGAAAGGAAAGAGGGCTACCACTAGGATGTGCTGCAAATACAGGTTTGCACGCGTCGAGGGTAAGCTCCGGCTAAGCTCGTTGACCTCAAACTGTTCTCTGTGCGAGACTTAGCTGAGAAGCTTTCCGTTAAGATTCAGGCTACCACGCAGACCGAATATGCTGCTACCTAGCGCTGAGAGAGAAAGTGCAGAGGCCAGGCGTGTTTGGGCAGAGGCAGCAGCCTGGAGGCTTTCGCTGCCAGCACCGTGCTCTCTGGGCGAGAAGCAGACGACTGTTCGTCTCCAGCTAAACGAAAGCGCGACCTGCTACGAAGAGCATAAGAACGAAGGCAGAGCAGCAGGCTGCTGTGCGAATCGCCCAGGCTGCAAGAGGAAGCGTGCGTGGCACTCGCTTGTTTGCAGATTCACTTTAGCAGTCGGAAGCAGAAAGTTCAACCTGCGGCTACTTGTGCTGCTACCTATTTCTCTTCCAGTATTCCCTGGAACCAATTCTGCTAGCTTCATGCTTGGCGATGCAGAGATGACAGTGGTAGATGCGGTGGAGAAGGGAAAAACAGAGTGCAGAGGACAGTTTCTGGTGCTTGACGTGAGGCAAGGGGAAGGTTCAGCCCAGCAGAGGCTTTGACTTCTGGAGCCTTTTTCTTTGGCAGCAGCTGCTGCAAGTGGGCAAGGGAGCTGCGAGAGTGAAGAAGGGGACGGTCCATCTAGCTGAGGAAAGAAGAAGCTCCCCGAGGCGCAGTTTGTTGTGCTCAGTTTCAAGGCTGCCTGGAGGAGGGGGGGACTTGAAGAACGCCTTCTTTCTGGACGCCTCCTTCTGGCTGTGCTCCAGCTGCATGCACTCTGCAGCACGGAAGGTTTAGGAACGTGCTGCTGGCCAGCTTGTGTCCAGGAGTGCAAGGGCTGCGCCTTCCTTTCTGAAGCAGCCAGAGCATTCTCAGCTGCATGTGCTTGTGAAGCAGCTCTTGGCTGGACATTTGAAATTGGCTCCCCTGAGTACATGAGCCCGGTGCCCAGCTGCTTGGTTCTTCGCCTTCTGTGCTCTGGACAGAAGTGAAGCCCAGCCATGGCTTGGAGCTTTGCCGCTCTTCAGCGTGAACACTGCACGCAGCCACAGTGTGCTGTGCAGGGATTTTCCTTCAGCTCGACGGACAAGCATTTTCTTGCTGTTTCACCGAGTGCAAACTGTCCGTGTAGCTCTCGCTCAGCGAAATGCGTTTGGAGAGAAACACTTGCTGGAGTAGCTTTTCGCTGGGCAAGACTTTCAACACAGCACCACAATTCGGGCAAGGAGCAGGAGAAAGGAAGACCATCTTTTGGTCCTGGCACCTTCTTCTGGGCGAGACGCCTATCCGCCTCTTCGCTCCCTGCAAGGCTGTAAGCTTGGCGCTGGTACTTGCAAGGGAGAAGGCAGGTGCAGAGAGCACCGCCGTCTGCCGGCGCTGTGCAGGCTGGAAAGGAAAGAGGGCTAACACTAGGATGTGCTGCAAATACAGGTTTGCACGCGTCGAGGGTAAGCTCCGGCTAAGCTCGTTGACCTCAAACTGTTCTCTGTGCGAGACTTAGCTGAGAAGCTTTCCGTTAAGATTCAGGCTACCACGCAGACCGAATGTGCTGCTACCTAGCGCTGAGAGAGAAAGTGCAGAGGCCAGGCGTGTTTGGGCAGAGGCAGCAGCCTGGAGGCTTTCGCTGCCAGCACCGTGCTCTCTGGGCGAGAAGCAGACGACTGTTCGTCTCCAGCTAAACGAAAGCGCGACCTGCTACGAAGAGCATAAGAACGAAGGCAGAGCAGCAGGCTGCTGTGCGAATCGCCCAGGCTGCAAGAGGAAGCGTGCGTGGCACTCGCTTGTTTGCGGATTCACTTTAGCAGTCGGAAGCAGAAAGTTCAACCTGCGGCTACTTGTGCTGCTACCTATTTCTCTTCCAGTATTCCCTGGAACCAATTCTGCTAGCTTCATGCTTGGCGATGCAGAGATGACAGTGGTAGATGCGGTGGAGAAGGGAAAAACAGAGTGCAGAGGACAGTTTCTGGTGCTTGACGTGAGGCAAGGGGAAGGTTCAGCCCAGCAGAGGCTTTGACTTCTGGAGCCTTTTTCTTTGGCAGCAGCTGCTGCAAGTGGGCAAGGGAGCTGCGAGAGTGAAGAAGGGGACGGTCCATCTAGCTGAGGAAAGAAGAAGCTCCCCGAGGCGCAGTTTGTTGTGCTCAGTTTCAAGGCTGCCTGGAGGAGGGGGGGACTTGAAGAACGCCTTCTTTCTGGACGCCTCCTTCTGGCTGTGCTCCAGCTGCATGCACTCTGCAGCACGGAAGGTTTAGGAACGTGCTGCTGGCCAGCTTGTGTCCAGGAGTGCAAGGGCTGCGCCTTCCTTTCTGAAGCAGCCAGAGCATTCTCAGCTGCATGTGCTTGTGAAGCAGCTCTTGGCTGGACATTTGAAATTGGCTCCCCTGAGTACATGAGCCCGGTGCCCAGCTGCTTGGTTCTTCGCCTTCTGTGCTCTGGACAGAAGTGAAGCCCAGCCATGGCTTGGAGCTTTGCCGCTCTTCAGCGGGAACACTGCACGCAGCCACAGTGTGCTGTGCAGGGATTTTCCTTCAGCTCGACGGACAAGCATTTTCTTGCTGTTTCACCGAGTGCAAACTGTCCGTGTAGCTCTCGCTCAGCGAAATGCGTTTGGAGAGAAACACTTGCTGGAGTAGCTTTTCGCTGGGCAAGACTTTCAACACAGCACCACAATTCGGGCAAGGAGCAGCAGAAAGGAAGACCATCTTTTGGTCCTGGCACCTTCTTCTGGGCGACACGCCTATCCGCCTCTTCGCTCCCTGCAAGGCTGTAAGCTTGGCGCTGGTACTTGCAAGGGAGAAGGCAGGTGCAGAGAGCACCGCCGTCTGCCGGCGCTGTGCAGGCTGGAAAGGAAAGAGGGCTACCACTAGGATGTGCTGCAAATACAAGTTTCCACGCGTCGAGGGTAAGCTCCGGCTAAGCTCGTTGACCTCAAACTGTTCTCTGTGCGAGACTTAGCTGAGAAGCTTTCCGTTAAGATTCAGGCTACCACGCAGACCGAATGTGCTGCTACCTAGCGCTGAGAGAGAAAGTGCAGAGGCCAGGCGTGTTTGGGCAGAGGCAGCAGCCTGGAGGCTTTCGCTGCCAGCACCGTGCTCTCTGGGCGAGAAGCAGACGACTGTTCGTCTCCAGCTAAACGAAAGCGCGACCTGCTACGAAGAGCATAAGAACGAAGGCAGAGCAGCAGGCTGCTGTGCGAATCGCCCAGGCTGCAAGAGGAAGCGTGCGTGGCACTCGCTTGTTTGCGGATTCACTTTAGCAGTCGGAAGCAGAAAGTTCAACCTGCGGCTACTTGTGCTGCTACCTATTTCTCTTCCAGTATTCCCTGGAACCAATTCTGCTAGCTTCATGCTTGGCGATGCAGAGATGACAGTGGTAGATGCGGTGGAGAAGGGAAAAACAGAGTGCAGAGGACAGTTTCTGGTGCTTGACGTGAGGCAAGGGGAAGGTTCAGCCCAGCAGAGGCTTTGACTTCTGGAGCCTTTTTCTTTGGCAGCAGCTGCTGCAAGTGGGCAAGGGAGCTGCGAGAGTGAAGAAGGGGACGGTCCATCTAGCTGAGGAAAGAAGAAGCTCCCCGAGGCGCAGTTTGTTGTGCTCAGTTTCAAGGCTGCCTGGAGGAGGGGGGGACTTGAAGAACGCCTTCTTTCTGGACGCCTCCTTCTGGCTGTGCTCCAGCTGCATGCACTCTGCAGCACGGAAGGTTTAGGAACGTGCTGCTGGCCAGCTTGTGTCCAGGAGTGCAAGGGCTGCGCCTTCCTTTCTGAAGCAGCCAGAGCATTCTCAGCTGCATGTGCTTGTGAAGCAGCTCTTGGCTGGACATTTGAAATTGGCTCCCCTGAGTACATGAGCCCGGTGCCCAGCTGCTTGGTTCTTCGCCTTCTGTGCTCTGGACAGAAGTGAAGCCCAGCCATGGCTTGGAGCTTTGCCGCTCTTCAGCGGGAACACTGCACGCAGCCACAGTGTGCTGTGCAGGGATTTTCCTTCAGCTCGACGGACAAGCATTTTCTTGCTGTTTCACCGAGTGCAAACTGTCCGTGTAGCTCTCGCTCAGCGAAATGCGTTTGGAGAGAAACACTTGCTGGAGTAGCTTTTCGCTGGGCAAGACTTTCAACACAGCACCACAATTCGGGCAAGGAGCAGGAGAAAGGAAGACCATCTTTTGGTCCTGGCACCTTCTTCTGGGCGACACGCCTATCCGCCTCTTCGCTCCCTGCAAGGCTGTAAGCTTGGCGCTGGTACTTGCAAGGGAGAAGGCAGGTGCAGAGAGCACCGCCGTCTGCCGGCGCTGTGCAGGCTGGAAAGGAAAGAGGGCTACCACTAGGATGTGCTGCAAATACAGGTTTGCACGCGTCGAGGGTAAGCTCCGGCTAAGCTCGTTGACCTCAAACTGTTCTCTGTGCGAGACTTAGCTGAGAAGCTTTCCGTTAAGATTCAGGCTACCACGCAGACCGAATATGCTGCTACCTAGCGCTGAGAGAGAAAGTGCAGAGGCCAGGCGTGTTTGGGCAGAGGCAGCAGCCTGGAGGCTTTCGCTGCCAGCACTGTGCTCTCTGGGCGAGAAGCAGACGACTGTTCGTCTCCAGCTAAACGAAAGCGCGACCTGCTACGAAGAGCATAAGAACGAAGGCAGAGCAGCAGGCTGCTGTGCGAATCGCCCAGGCTGCAAGAGGAAGCGTGCGTGGCACTCGCTTGTTTGCGGATTCACTTTAGCAGTCGGAAGCAGAAAGTTCAACCTGCGGCTACTTGTGCTGCTACCTATTTCTCTTCCAGTATTCCCTGGAACCAATTCTGCTAGCTTCATGCTTGGCGATGCAGAGATGACAGTGGTAGATGCGGTGGAGAAGGGAAAAACAGAGTGCAGAGGACAGTTTCTGGTGCTTGACGTGAGGCAAGGGGAAGGTTCAGCCCAGCAGAGGCTGTTACCCCTGGAGCCTTTTTCTTTGGCAGCAGCTGCTGCAAGTGGGCAAGGGAGCTGCGAGAGTGAAGAAGGGGACGGTCCATCTAGCTGAGGAAAGAAGCTCCCCGAGGCGCAGTTTGTTGTGCTCAGTTTCAAGGCTGCCTGGAGGAGGGGGGGACTTGAAGAACGCCTTCTTTCTGGACGCCTCCTTCTGGCTGTGCTCCAGCTGCATGCACTCTGCAGCACGGAAGGTTTAGGAACGTGCTGCTGGCCAGCTTGTGTCCAGGAGTGCAAGGGCTGCGCCTTCCTTTCTGAAGCAGCCAGAGCATTCTCAGCTGCATGTGCTTGTGAAGCAGCTCTTGGCTGGACATTTGAAATTGGCTCCCCTGAGTACATGAGCCCGGTGCCCAGCTGCTTGGTTCTTCGCCTTCTGTGCTCTGGACAGAAGTGAAGCCCAGCCATGGCTTGGAGCTTTGCCGCTCTTCAGCGTGAACACTGCACGCAGCCACAGTGTGCTGTGCAGGGATTTTCCTTCAGCTCGACGGACAAGCATTTTCTTGCTGTTTCACCGAGTGCAAACTGTCCGTGTAGCTCTCGCTCAGCGAAATGCGTCAGGCGAGAAACACTTGCTGGAGTAGCTTTTCGCTGGGCAAGACTTTCAACACAGCACCACAATTCGGGCAAGGAGCAGCAGAAAGGAAGACCATCTTTTGGTCCTGGCACCTTCTTCTGGGCGACACGCCTATCCGCCTCTTCGCTCCCTGCAAGGCTGTAAGCTTGGCGCTGGTACTTGCAAGGGAGAAGGCAGGTGCAGAGAGCACCGCCGTCTGCCGGCGCTGTGCAGGCTGGAAAGGAAAGAGGGCTACCACTAGGATGTGCTGCAAATACAGGTTTCCACGCGTCGAGGGTAAGCTCCGGCTAAGCTCGTTGACCTCAAACTGTTCTCTGTGCGAGACTTAGCTGAGAAGCTTTCCGTTAAGATTCAGGCTACCACGCAGACCGAATGTGCTGCTACCTAGCGCTGAGAGAGAAAGTGCAGAGGCCAGGCGTGTTTGGGCAGAGGCAGCAGCCTGGAGGCTTTCGCTGCCAGCACCGTGCTCTCTGGGCGAGAAGCAGACGACTGTTCGTCTCCAGCTAAACGAAAGCGCGACCTGCTACGAAGAGCATAAGAACGAAGGCAGAGCAGCAGGCTGCTGTGCGAATCGCCCAGGCTGCAAGAGGAAGCGTGCGTGGCACTCGCTTGTTTGCGGATTCACTTTAGCAGTCGGAAGCAGAAAGTTCAACCTGCGGCTACTTGTGCTGCTACCTATTTCTCTTCCAGTATTCCCTGGAACCAATTCTGCTAGCTTCATGCTTGGAGATGCAGAGATGACAGTGGTAGATGCGGTGGAGAAGGGAAAAACAGAGTGCAGAGGACAGTTTCTGGTGCTTGACGTGAGGCAAGGGGAAGGTTCAGCCCAGCAGAGGCTTTGACTTCTGGAGCCTTTTTCTTTGGCAGCAGCTGCTGCAAGTGGGCAAGGGAGCTGCGAGAGTGAAGAAGGGGACGGTCCATCTAGCTGAGGAAAGAAGAAGCTCCCCGAGGCGCAGTTTGTTGTGCTCAGTTTCAAGGCTGCCTGGAGGAGGGGGGGGCTTGAAGAACGCCTTCTTTCTGGACGCCTCCTTCTGGCTGTGCTCCAGCTGCATGCACTCTGCAGCACGGAAGGTTTAGGAACGTGCTGCTGGCCAGCTTGTGTCCAGGAGTGCAAGGGCTGCGCCTTCCTTTCTGAAGCAGCCAGAGCATTCTCAGCTGCATGTGCTTGTGAAGCAGCTCTTGGCTGGACATTTGAAATTGGCTCCCCTGAGTACATGAGCCCGGTGCCCAGCTGCTTGGTTCTTCGCCTTCTGTGCTCTGGACAGAAGTGAAGCCCAGCCATGGCTTGGAGCTTTGCCGCTCTTCAGCGGGAACACTGCACGCAGCCACAGTGTGCTGTGCAGGGATTTTCCTTCAGCTCGACGGACAAGCATTTTCTTGCTGTTTCACCGAGTGCAAACTGTCCGTGTAGCTCTCGCTCAGCGAAATGCGTTTGGAGAGAAACACTTGCTGGAGTAGCTTTTCGCTGGGCAAGACTTTCAACACAGCACCACAATTCGGGCAAGGAGCAGCAGAAAGGAAGACCATCTTTTGGTCCTGGCACCTTCTTCTGGGCGAGACGCCTATCCGCCTCTTCGCTCCCTGCAAGGCTGTAAGCTTGGCGCTGGTACTTGCAAGGGAGAAGGCAGGTGCAGAGAGCACCGCCGTCTGCCGGCGCTGTGCAGGCTGGAAAGGAAAGAGGGCTACCACTAGGATGTGCTGCAAATACAGGTTTGCACGCGTCGAGGGTAAGCTCCGGCTAAGCTCGTTGACCTCAAACTGTTCTCTGTGCGAGACTTAGCTGAGAAGCTTTCCGTTAAGATTCAGGCTACCACGCAGACCGAATGTGCTGCTACCTAGCGCTGAGAGAGAAAGTGCAGAGGCCAGGCGTGTTTGGGCAGAGGCAGCAGCCTGGAGGCTTTCGCTGCCAGCACCGTGCTCTCTGGGCGAGAAGCAGACGACTGTTCGTCTCCAGCTAAACGAAAGCGCGACCTGCTACGAAGAGCATAAGAACGAAGGCAGAGCAGCAGGCTGCTGTGCGAATCGCCCAGGCTGCAAGAGGAAGCGTGCGTGGCACTCGCTTGTTTGCGGATTCACTTTAGCAGTCGGAAGCAGAAAGTTCAACCTGCGGCTACTTGTGCTGCTACCTATTTCTCTTCCAGTATTCCCTGGAACCAATTCTGCTAGCTTCATGCTTGGAGATGCAGAGATGACAGTGGTAGATGCGGTGGAGAAGGGAAAAACAGAGTGCAGAGGACAGTTTCTGGTGCTTGACGTGAGGCAAGGGGAAGGTTCAGCCCAGCAGAGGCTTTGACTTCTGGAGCCTTTTTCTTTGGCAGCAGCTGCTGCAAGTGGGCAAGGGAGCTGCGAGAGTGAAGAAGGGGACGGTCCATCTAGCTGAGGAAAGAAGAAGCTCCCCGAGGCGCAGTTTGTTGTGCTCAGTTTCAAGGCTGCCTGGAGGAGGGGGGGGCTTGAAGAACGCCTTCTTTCTGGACGCCTCCTTCTGGCTGTGCTCCAGCTGCATGCACTCTGCAGCACGGAAGGTTTAGGAACCTGCTGCTGGCCAGCTTGTGTCTAGGAGTGCAAGGGCTGCGCCTTCCTTTCTGAAGCAGCCAGAGCATTCTCAGCTGCATGTGCTTGTGAAGCAGCTCTTGGCTGGACATTTGAAATTGGCTCCCCTGAGTACATGAGCCCGGTGCCCAGCTGCTTGGTTCTTCGCCTTCTGTGCTCTGGACAGAAGTGAAGCCCAGCCATGGCTTGGAGCTTTGCCGCTCTTCAGCGTGAACACTGCACGCAGCCACAGTGTGCTGTGCAGGGATTTTCCTTCAGCTCGACGGACAAGCATTTTCTTGCTGTTTCACCGAGTGCAAACTGTCCGTGTAGCTCTCGCTCAGCGAAATGCGTTTGGAGAGAAACACTTGCTGGAGTAGCTTTTCGCTGGGCAAGACTTTCAACACAGCACCACAATTCGGGCAAGGAGCAGCAGAAAGGAAGACCATCTTTTGGTCCTGGCACCTTCTTCTGGGCGAGACGCCTATCCGCCTCTTCGCTCCCTGCAAGGCTGTAAGCTTGGCGCTGGTACTTGCAAGGGAGAAGGCAGGTGCAGAGAGCACCGCCGTCTGCCGGCGCTGTGCAGGCTGGAAAGGAAAGAGGGCTACCACTAGGATGTGCTGCAAATACAGGTTTGCACGCGTCGAGTGTAAGCTCCGGCTAAGCTCGTTGACCTCAAACTGTTCTCTGTGCGAGACTTAGCTGAGAAGCTTTCCGTTAAGATTCAGGCTACCACGCAGACCGAATGTGCTGCTACCTAGCGCTGAGAGAGAAAGTGCAGAGGCCAGGCGTGTTTGGGCAGAGGCAGCAGCCTGGAGGCTTTCGCTGCCAGCACCGTGCTCTCTGGGCGAGAAGCAGACGACTGTTCGTCTCCAGCTAAACGAAAGCGCGACCTGCTACGAAGAGCATAAGAACGAAGGCAGAGCAGCAGGCTGCTGTGCGAATCGCCCAGGCTGCAAGAGGAAGCGTGCGTGGCACTCGCTTGTTTGCGGATTCACTTTAGCAGTCGGAAGCAGAAAGTTCAACCTGCGGCTACTTGTGCTGCTACCTATTTCTCTTCCAGTATTCCCTGGAACCAATTCTGCTAGCTTCATGCTTGGCGATGCAGAGATGACAGTGGTAGATGCGGTGGAGAAGGGAAAAACAGAGTGCAGAGGACAGTTTCTGGTGCTTGACGTGAGGCAAGGGGAAGGTTCAGCCCAGCAGAGGCTGTTACCCCTGGAGCCTTTTTCTTTGGCAGCAGCTGCTGCAAGTGGGCAAGGGAGCTGCGAGAGTGAAGAAGGGGACGGTCCATCTAGCTGAGGAAAGAAGAAGCTCCCCGAGGCGCAGTTTGTTGTGCTCAGTTTCAAGGCTGCCTGGAGGAGGGGGGGGCTTGAAGAACGCCTTCTTTCTGGACGCCTCCTTCTGGCTGTGCTCCAGCTGCATGCACTCTGCAGCACGGAAGGTTTAGGAACGTGCTGCTGGCCAGCTTGTGTCCAGGAGTGCAAGGGCTGCGCCTTCCTTTCTGAAGCAGCCAGAGCATTCTCAGCTGCATGTGCTTGTGAAGCAGCTCTTGGCTGGACATTTGAAATTGGCTCCCCTGAGTACATGAGCCCGGTGCCCAGCTGCTTGGTTCTTCGCCTTCTGTGCTCTGGACAGAAGTGAAGCCCAGCCATGGCTTGGAGCTTTGCCGCTCTTCAGCGGGAACACTGCACGCAGCCACAGTGTGCTGTGCAGGGATTTTCCTTCAGCTCGACGGACAAGCATTTTCTTGCTGTTTCACCGAGTGCAAACTGTCCGTGTAGCTCTCGCTCAGCGAAATGCGTTTGGAGAGAAACACTTGCTGGAGTAGCTTTTCGCTGGGCAAGACTTTCAACACAGCACCACAATTCGGGCAAGGAGCAGGAGAAAGGAAGACCATCTTTTGGTCCTGGCACCTTCTTCTGGGCGACACGCCTATCCGCCTCTTCGCTCCCTGCAAGGCTGTAAGCTTGGCGCTGGTACTTGCAAGGGAGAAGGCAGGTGCAGAGAGCACCGCCGTCTGCCGGCGCTGTGCAGGCTGGAAAGGAAAGAGGGCTACCACTAGGATGTGCTGCAAATACAGGTTTGCACGCGTCGAGGGTAAGCTCCGGCTAAGCTCGTTGACCTCAAACTGTTCTCTGTGCGAGACTTAGCTGAGAAGCTTTCCGTTAAGATTCAGGCTACCACGCAGACCGAATATGCTGCTACCTAGCGCTGAGAGAGAAAGTGCAGAGGCCAGGCGTGTTTGGGCAGAGGCAGCAGCCTGGAGGCTTTCGCTGCCAGCACCGTGCTCTCTGGGCGAGAAGCAGACGACTGTTCGTCTCCAGCTAAACGAAAGCGCGACCTGCTACGAAGAGCATAAGAACGAAGGCAGAGGAGCAGGCTGCTGTGCGAATCGCCCAGGCTGCAAGAGGAAGCGTGCGTGGCACTCGCTTGTTTGCGGATTCACTTTAGCAGTCGGAAGCAGAAAGTTCAACCTGCGGCTACTTGTGCTGCTACCTATTTCTCTTCCAGTATTCCCTGGAACCAATTCTGCTAGCTTCATGCTTGGAGATGCAGAGATGACAGTGGTAGATGCGGTGGAGAAGGCAAAAACAGAGTGCAGAGGACAGTTTCTGGTGCTTGACGTGAGGCAAGGGGAAGGTTCAGCCCAGCAGAGGCTGTTACCCCTGGAGCCTTTTTCTCTGGCAGCAGCTGCTGCAAGTGGGCAAGGGAGCTGCGAGAGTGAAGAAGGGGACGGTCCATCTAGCTGAGGAAAGAAGAAGCTCCCCGAGGCGCAGTTTGTTGTGCTCAGTTTCAAGGCTGCCTGGAGGAGGGGGGGACTTGAAGAACGCCTTCTTTCTGGACGCCTCCTTCTGGCTGTGCTCCAGCTGCATGCACTCTGCAGCACGGAAGGTTTAGGAACCTGCTGCTGGCCAGCTTGTGTCTAGGAGTGCAAGGGCTGCGCCTTCCTTTCTGAAGCAGCCAGAGCATTCTCAGCTGCATGTGCTTGTGAAGCAGCTCTTGGCTGGACATTTGAAATTGGCTCCCCTGAGTACATGAGCCCGGTGCCCAGCTGCTTGGTTCTTCGCCTTCTGTGCTCTGGACAGAAGTGAAGCCCAGCCATGGCTTGGAGCTTTGCCGCTCTTCAGCGTGAACACTGCACGCAGCCACAGTGTGCTGTGCAGGGATTTTCCTTCAGCTCGACGGACAAGCATTTTCTTGCTGTTTCACCGAGTGCAAACTGTCCGTGTAGCTCTCGCTCAGCGAAATGCGTTTGGAGAGAAACACTTGCTGGAGTAGCTTTTCGCTGGGCAAGACTTTCAACACAGCACCACAATTCGGGCAAGGAGCAGCAGAAAGGAAGACCATCTTTTGGTCCTGGCACCTTCTTCTGGGCGAGACGCCTATCCGCCTCTTCGCTCCCTGCAAGGCTGTAAGCTTGGCGCTGGTACTTGCAAGGGAGAAGGCAGGTGCAGAGAGCACCGCCGTCTGCCGGCGCTGTGCAGGCTGGAAAGGAAAGAGGGCTACCACTAGGATGTGCTGCAAATACAGGTTTGCACGCGTCGAGGGTAAGCTCCGGCTAAGCTCGTTGACCTCAAACTGTTCTCTGTGCGAGACTTAGCTGAGAAGCTTTCCGTTAAGATTCAGGCTACCACGCAGACCGAATGTGCTGCTACCTAGCGCTGAGAGAGAAAGTGCAGAGGCCAGGCGTGTTTGGGCAGAGGCAGCAGCCTGGAGGCTTTCGCTGCCAGCACCGTGCTCTCTGGGCGAGAAGCAGACGACTGTTCGTCTCCAGCTAAACGAAAGCGCGACCTGCTACGAAGAGCATAAGAACGAAGGCAGAGCAGCAGGCTGCTGTGCGAATCGCCCAGGCTGCAAGAGGAAGCGTGCGTGGCACTCGCTTGTTTGCGGATTCACTTTAGCAGTCGGAAGCAGAAAGTTCAACCTGCGGCTACTTGTGCTGCTACCTATTTCTCTTCCAGTATTCCCTGGAACCAATTCTGCTAGCTTCATGCTTGGAGATGCAGAGATGACAGTGGTAGATGCGGTGGAGAAGGGAAAAACAGAGTGCAGAGGACAGTTTCTGGTGCTTGACGTGAGGCAAGGGGAAGGTTCAGCCCAGCAGAGGCTGTTACCCCTGGAGCCTTTTTCTCTGGCAGCAGCTGCTGCAAGTGGGCAAGGGAGCTGCGAGAGTGAAGAAGGGGACGGTCCATCTAGCTGAGGAAAGAAGAAGCTCCCCGAGGCGCAGTTTGTTGTGCTCAGTTTCAAGGCTGCCTGGAGGAGGGGGGGGCTTGAAGAACGCCTTCTTTCTGGACGCCTCCTTCTGGCTGTGCTCCAGCTGCATGCACTCTGCAGCACGGAAGGTTTAGGAACCTGCTGCTGGCCAGCTTGTGTCTAGGAGTGCAAGGGCTGCGCCTTCCTTTCTGAAGCAGCCAGAGCATTCTCAGCTGCATGTGCTTGTGAAGCAGCTCTTGGCTGGACATTTGAAATTGGCTCCCCTGAGTACATGAGCCCGGTGCCCAGCTGCTTGGTTCTTCGCCTTCTGTGCTCTGGACAGAAGTGAAGCCCAGCCATGGCTTGGAGCTTTGCCGCTCTTCAGCGGGAACACTGCACGCAGCCACAGTGTGCTGTGCAGGGATTTTCCTTCAGCTCGACGGACAAGCATTTTCTTGCTGTTTCACCGAGTGCAAACTGTCCGTGTAGCTCTCGCTCAGCGAAATGCGTTTGGAGAGAAACACTTGCTGGAGTAGCTTTTCGCTGGGCAAGACTTTCAACACAGCACCACAATTCGGGCAAGGAGCAGCAGAAAGGAAGACCATCTTTTGGTCCTGGCACCTTCTTCTGGGCGACACGCCTATCCGCCTCTTCGCTCCCTGCAAGGCTGTAAGCTTGGCGCTGGTACTTGCAAGGGAGAAGGCAGGTGCAGAGAGCACCGCCGTCTGCCGGCGCTGTGCAGGCTGGAAAGGAAAGAGGGCTACCACTAGGATGTGCTGCAAATACAGGTTTGCACGCGTCGAGGGTAAGCTCCGGCTAAGCTCGTTGACCTCAAACTGTTCTCTGTGCGAGACTTAGCTGAGAAGCTTTCCGTTAAGATTCAGGCTACCACGCAGACCGAATGTGCTGCTACCTAGCGCTGAGAGAGAAAGTGCAGAGGCCAGGCGTGTTTGGGCAGAGGCAGCAGCCTGGAGGCTTTCGCTGCCAGCACCGTGCTCTCTGGGCGAGAAGCAGACGACTGTTCGTCTCCAGCTAAACGAAAGCGCGACCTGCTACGAAGAGCATAAGAACGAAGGCAGAGCAGCAGGCTGCTGTGCGAATCGCCCAGGCTGCAAGAGGAAGCGTGCGTGGCACTCGCTTGTTTGCGGATTCACTTTAGCAGTCGGAAGCAGAAAGTTCAACCTGCGGCTACTTGTGCTGCTACCTATTTCTCTTCCAGTATTCCCTGGAACCAATTCTGCTAGCTTCATGCTTGGCGATGCAGAGATGACAGTGGTAGATGCGGTGGAGAAGGGAAAAACAGAGTGCAGAGGACAGTTTCTGGTGCTTGACGTGAGGCAAGGGGAAGGTTCAGCCCAGCAGAGGCTGTTACCCCTGGAGCCTTTTTCTTTGGCAGCAGCTGCTGCAAGTGGGCAAGGGAGCTGCGAGAGTGAAGAAGGGGACGGTCCATCTAGCTGAGGAAAGAAGAAGCTCCCCGAGGCGCAGTTTGTTGTGCTCAGTTTCAAGGCTGCCTGGAGGAGGGGGGGACTTGAAGAACGCCTTCTTTCTGGACGCCTCCTTCTGGCTGTGCTCCAGCTGCATGCACTCTGCAGCACGGAAGGTTTAGGAACGTGCTGCTGGCCAGCTTGTGTCCAGGAGTGCAAGGGCTGCGCCTTCCTTTCTGAAGCAGCCAGAGCATTCTCAGCTGCATGTGCTTGTGAAGCAGCTCTTGGCTGGACATTTGAAATTGGCTCCCCTGAGTACATGAGCCCGGTGCCCAGCTGCTTGGTTCTTCGCCTTCTGTGCTCTGGACAGAAGTGAAGCCCAGCCATGGCTTGGAGCTTTGCCGCTCTTCAGCGGGAACACTGCACGCAGCCACAGTGTGCTGTGCAGGGATTTTCCTTCAGCTCGACGGACAAGCATTTTCTTGCTGTTTCACCGAGTGCAAACTGTCCGTGTAGCTCTCGCTCAGCGAAATGCGTTTGGAGAGAAACACTTGCTGGAGTAGCTTTTCGCTGGGCAAGACTTTCAACACAGCACCACAATTCGGGCAAGGAGCAGCAGAAAGGAAGACCATCTTTTGGTCCTGGCACCTTCTTCTGGGCGACACGCCTATCCGCCTCTTCGCTCCCTGCAAGGCTGTAAGCTTGGCGCTGGTACTTGCAAGGGAGAAGGCAGGTGCAGAGAGCACCGCCGTCTGCCGGCGCTGTGCAGGCTGGAAAGGAAAGAGGGCTACCACTAGGATGTGCTGCAAATACAGGTTTCCACGCGTCGAGGGTAAGCTCCGGCTAAGCTCGTTGACCTCAAACTGTTCTCTGTGCGAGACTTAGCTGAGAAGCTTTCCGTTAAGATTCAGGCTACCACGCAGACCGAATGTGCTGCTACCTAGCGCTGAGAGAGAAAGTGCAGAGGCCAGGCGTGTTTGGGCAGAGGCAGCAGCCTGGAGGCTTTCGCTGCCAGCACCGTGCTCTCTGGGCGAGAAGCAGACGACTGTTCGTCTCCAGCTAAACGAAAGCGCGACCTGCTACGAAGAGCATAAGAACGAAGGCAGAGCAGCAGGCTGCTGTGCGAATCGCCCAGGCTGCAAGAGGAAGCGTGCGTGGCACTCGCTTGTTTGCGGATTCACTTTAGCAGTCGGAAGCAGAAAGTTCAACCTGCGGCTACTTGTGCTGCTACCTATTTCTCTTCCAGTATTCCCTGGAACCAATTCTGCTAGCTTCATGCTTGGAGATGCAGAGATGACAGTGGTAGATGCGGTGGAGAAGGGAAAAACAGAGTGCAGAGGACAGTTTCTGGTGCTTGACGTGAGGCAAGGGGAAGGTTCAGCCCAGCAGAGGCTTTGACTTCTGGAGCCTTTTTCTTTGGCAGCAGCTGCTGCAAGTGGGCAAGGGAGCTGCGAGAGTGAAGAAGGGGACGGTCCATCTAGCTGAGGAAAGAAGAAGCTCCCCGAGGCGCAGTTTGTTGTGCTCAGTTTCAAGGCTGCCTGGAGGAGGGGGGGGCTTGAAGAACGCCTTCTTTCTGGACGCCTCCTTCTGGCTGTGCTCCAGCTGCATGCACTCTGCAGCACGGAAGGTTTAGGAACCTGCTGCTGGCCAGCTTGTGTCTAGGAGTGCAAGGGCTGCGCCTTCCTTTCTGAAGCAGCCAGAGCATTCTCAGCTGCATGTGCTTGTGAAGCAGCTCTTGGCTGGACATTTGAAATTGGCTCCCCTGAGTACATGAGCCCGGTGCCCAGCTGCTTGGTTCTTCGCCTTCTGTGCTCTGGACAGAAGTGAAGCCCAGCCATGGCTTGGAGCTTTGCCGCTCTTCAGCGTGAACACTGCACGCAGCCACAGTGTGCTGTGCAGGGATTTTCCTTCAGCTCGACGGACAAGCATTTTCTTGCTGTTTCACCGAGTGCAAACTGTCCGTGTAGCTCTCGCTCAGCGAAATGCGTTTGGAGAGAAACACTTGCTGGAGTAGCTTTTCGCTGGGCAAGACTTTCAACACAGCACCACAATTCGGGCAAGGAGCAGCAGAAAGGAAGACCATCTTTTGGTCCTGGCACCTTCTTCTGGGCGACACGCCTATCCGCCTCTTCGCTCCCTGCAAGGCTGTAAGCTTGGCGCTGGTACTTGCAAGGGAGAAGGCAGGTGCAGAGAGCACCGCCGTCTGCCGGCGCTGTGCAGGCTGGAAAGGAAAGAGGGCTACCACTAGGATGTGCTGCAAATACAGGTTTGCACGCGTCGAGGGTAAGCTCCGGCTAAGCTCGTTGACCTCAAACTGTTCTCTGTGCGAGACTTAGCTGAGAAGCTTTCCGTTAAGATTCAGGCTACCACGCAGACCGAATGTGCTGCTACCTAGCGCTGAGAGAGAAAGTGCAGAGGCCAGGCGTGTTTGGGCAGAGGCAGCAGCCTGGAGGCTTTCGCTGCCAGCACCGTGCTCTCTGGGCGAGAAGCAGACGACTGTTCGTCTCCAGCTAAACGAAAGCGCGACCTGCTACGAAGAGCATAAGAACGAAGGCAGAGCAGCAGGCTGCTGTGCGAATCGCCCAGGCTGCAAGAGGAAGCGTGCGTGGCACTCGCTTGTTTGCGGATTCACTTTAGCAGTCGGAAGCAGAAAGTTCAACCTGCGGCTACTTGTGCTGCTACCTATTTCTCTTCCAGTATTCCCTGGAACCAATTCTGCTAGCTTCATGCTTGGCGATGCAGAGATGACAGTGGTAGATGCGGTGGAGAAGGGAAAAACAGAGTGCAGAGGACAGTTTCTGGTGCTTGACGTGAGGCAAGGGGAAGGTTCAGCCCAGCAGAGGCTGTTACCCCTGGAGCCTTTTTCTTTGGCAGCAGCTGCTGCAAGTGGGCAAGGGAGCTGCGAGAGTGAAGAAGGGGACGGTCCATCTAGCTGAGGAAAGAAGAAGCTCCCCGAGGCGCAGTTTGTTGTGCTCAGTTTCAAGGCTGCCTGGAGGAGGGGGGGGCTTGAAGAACGCCTTCTTTCTGGACGCCTCCTTCTGGCTGTGCTCCAGCTGCATGCACTCTGCAGCACGGAAGGTTTAGGAACGTGCTGCTGGCCAGCTTGTGTCCAGGAGTGCAAGGGCTGCGCCTTCCTTTCTGAAGCAGCCAGAGCATTCTCAGCTGCATGTGCTTGTGAAGCAGCTCTTGGCTGGACATTTGAAATTGGCTCCCCTGAGTACATGAGCCCGGTGCCCAGCTGCTTGGTTCTTCGCCTTCTGTGCTCTGGACAGAAGTGAAGCCCAGCCATGGCTTGGAGCTTTGCCGCTCTTCAGCGGGAACACTGCACGCAGCCACAGTGTGCTGTGCAGGGATTTTCCTTCAGCTCGACGGACAAGCATTTTCTTGCTGTTTCACCGAGTGCAAACTGTCCGTGTAGCTCTCGCTCAGCGAAATGCGTTTGGAGAGAAACACTTGCTGGAGTAGCTTTTCGCTGGGCAAGACTTTCAACACAGCACCACAATTCGGGCAAGGAGCAGGAGAAAGGAAGACCATCTTTTGGTCCTGGCACCTTCTTCTGGGCGACACGCCTATCCGCCTCTTCGCTCCCTGCAAGGCTGTAAGCTTGGCGCTGGTACTTGCAAGGGAGAAGGCAGGTGCAGAGAGCACCGCCGTCTGCCGGCGCTGTGCAGGCTGGAAAGGAAAGAGGGCTACCACTAGGATGTGCTGCAAATACAGGTTTGCACGCGTCGAGGGTAAGCTCCGGCTAAGCTCGTTGACCTCAAACTGTTCTCTGTGCGAGACTTAGCTGAGAAGCTTTCCGTTAAGATTCAGGCTACCACGCAGACCGAATATGCTGCTACCTAGCGCTGAGAGAGAAAGTGCAGAGGCCAGGCGTGTTTGGGCAGAGGCAGCAGCCTGGAGGCTTTCGCTGCCAGCACCGTGCTCTCTGGGCGAGAAGCAGACGACTGTTCGTCTCCAGCTAAACGAAAGCGCGACCTGCTACGAAGAGCATAAGAACGAAGGCAGAGGAGCAGGCTGCTGTGCGAATCGCCCAGGCTGCAAGAGGAAGCGTGCGTGGCACTCGCTTGTTTGCGGATTCACTTTAGCAGTCGGAAGCAGAAAGTTCAACCTGCGGCTACTTGTGCTGCTACCTATTTCTCTTCCAGTATTCCCTGGAACCAATTCTGCTAGCTTCATGCTTGGAGATGCAGAGATGACAGTGGTAGATGCGGTGGAGAAGGGAAAAACAGAGTGCAGAGGACAGTTTCTGGTGCTTGACGTGAGGCAAGGGGAAGGTTCAGCCCAGCAGAGGCTGTTACCCCTGGAGCCTTTTTCTCTGGCAGCAGCTGCTGCAAGTGGGCAAGGGAGCTGCGAGAGTGAAGAAGGGGACGGTCCATCTAGCTGAGGAAAGAAGAAGCTCCCCGAGGCGCAGTTTGTTGTGCTCAGTTTCAAGGCTGCCTGGAGGAGGGGGGGACTTGAAGAACGCCTTCTTTCTGGACGCCTCCTTCTGGCTGTGCTCCAGCTGCATGCACTCTGCAGCACGGAAGGTTTAGGAACCTGCTGCTGGCCAGCTTGTGTCTAGGAGTGCAAGGGCTGCGCCTTCCTTTCTGAAGCAGCCAGAGCATTCTCAGCTGCATGTGCTTGTGAAGCAGCTCTTGGCTGGACATTTGAAATTGGCTCCCCTGAGTACATGAGCCCGGTGCCCAGCTGCTTGGTTCTTCGCCTTCTGTGCTCTGGACAGAAGTGAAGCCCAGCCATGGCTTGGAGCTTTGCCGCTCTTCAGCGTGAACACTGCACGCAGCCACAGTGTGCTGTGCAGGGATTTTCCTTCAGCTCGACGGACAAGCATTTTCTTGCTGTTTCACCGAGTGCAAACTGTCCGTGTAGCTCTCGCTCAGCGAAATGCGTTTGGAGAGAAACACTTGCTGGAGTAGCTTTTCGCTGGGCAAGACTTTCAACACAGCACCACAATTCGGGCAAGGAGCAGCAGAAAGGAAGACCATCTTTTGGTCCTGGCACCTTCTTCTGGGCGACACGCCTATCCGCCTCTTCGCTCCCTGCAAGGCTGTAAGCTTGGCGCTGGTACTTGCAAGGGAGAAGGCAGGTGCAGAGAGCACCGCCGTCTGCCGGCGCTGTGCAGGCTGGAAAGGAAAGAGGGCTACCACTAGGATGTGCTGCAAATACAGGTTTCCACGCGTCGAGGGTAAGCTCCGGCTAAGCTCGTTGACCTCAAACTGTTCTCTGTGCGAGACTTAGCTGAGAAGCTTTCCGTTAAGATTCAGGCTACCACGCAGACCGAATGTGCTGCTACCTAGCGCTGAGAGAGAAAGTGCAGAGGCCAGGCGTGTTTGGGCAGAGGCAGCAGCCTGGAGGCTTTCGCTGCCAGCACCGTGCTCTCTGGGCGAGAAGCAGACGACTGTTCGTCTCCAGCTAAACGAAAGCGCGACCTGCTACGAAGAGCATAAGAACGAAGGCAGAGCAGCAGGCTGCTGTGCGAATCGCCCAGGCTGCAAGAGGAAGCGTGCGTGGCACTCGCTTGTTTGCGGATTCACTTTAGCAGTCGGAAGCAGAAAGTTCAACCTGCGGCTACTTGTGCTGCTACCTATTTCTCTTCCAGTATTCCCTGGAACCAATTCTGCTAGCTTCATGCTTGGCGATGCAGAGATGACAGTGGTAGATGCGGTGGAGAAGGGAAAAACAGAGTGCAGAGGACAGTTTCTGGTGCTTGACGTGAGGCAAGGGGAAGGTTCAGCCCAGCAGAGCCTGTTACCCCTGGAGCCTTTTTCTTTGGCAGCAGCTGCTGCAAGTGGGCAAGGGAGCTGCGAGAGTGAAGAAGGGGACGGTCCATCTAGCTGAGGAAAGAAGAAGCTCCCCGAGGCGCAGTTTGTTGTGCTCAGTTTCAAGGCTGCCTGGAGGGGGGGGGGCTTGAAGAACGCCTTCTTTCTGGACGCCTCCTTCTGGCTGTGCTCCAGCTGCATGCACTCTGCAGCACGGAAGGTTTAGGAACGTGCTGCTGGCCAGCTTGTGTCCAGGAGTGCAAGGGCTGCGCCTTCCTTTCTGAAGCAGCCAGAGCATTCTCAGCTGCATGTGCTTGTGAAGCAGCTCTTGGCTGGACATTTGAAATTGGCTCCCCTGAGTACATGAGCCCGGTGCCCAGCTGCTTGGTTCTTCGCCTTCTGTGCTCTGGACAGAAGTGAAGCCCAGCCATGGCTTGGAGCTTTGCCGCTCTTCAGCGGGAACACTGCACGCAGCCACAGTGTGCTGTGCAGGGATTTTCCTTCAGCTCGACGGACAAGCATTTTCTTGCTGTTTCACCGAGTGCAAACTGTCCGTGTAGCTCTCGCTCAGCGAAATGCGTTTGGAGAGAAACACTTGCTGGAGTAGCTTTTCGCTGGGCAAGACTTTCAACACAGCACCACAATTCGGGCAAGGAGCAGGAGAAAGGAAGACCATCTTTTGGTCCTGGCACCTTCTTCTGGGCGAGACGCCTATCCGCCTCTTCGCTCCCTGCAAGGCTGTAAGCTTGGCGCTGGTACTTGCAAGGGAGAAGGCAGGTGCAGAGAGCACCGCCGTCTGCCGGCGCTGTGCAGGCTGGAAAGGAAAGAGGGCTACCACTAGGATGTGCTGCAAATACAGGTTTCCACGCGTCGAGGGTAAGCTCCGCGTAAGCTCGTTGACCTCAAACTGTTCTCTGTGCGAGACTTAGCTGAGAAGCTTTCCGTTAAGATTCAGGCTACCACGCAGACCGAATGTGCTGCTACCTAGCGCTGAGAGAGAAAGTGCAGAGGCCAGGCGTGTTTGGGCAGAGGCAGCAGCCTGGAGGCTTTCGCTGCCAGCACCGTGCTCTCTGGGCGAGAAGCAGACGACTGTTCGTCTCCAGCTAAACGAAAGCGCGACCTGCTACGAAGAGCATAAGAACGAAGGCAGAGCAGCAGGCTGCTGTGCGAATCGCCCAGGCTGCAAGAGGAAGCGTGCGTGGCACTCGCTTGTTTGCGGATTCACTTTAGCAGTCGGAAGCAGAAAGTTCAACCTGCGGCTACTTGTGCTGCTACCTATTTCTCTTCCAGTATTCCCTGGAACCAATTCTGCTAGCTTCATGCTTGGAGATGCAGAGATGACAGTGGTAGATGCGGTGGAGAAGGGAAAAACAGAGTGCAGAGGACAGTTTCTGGTGCTTGACGTGAGGCAAGGGGAAGGTTCAGCCCAGCAGAGGCTTTGACTTCTGGAGCCTTTTTCTTTGGCAGCAGCTGCTGCAAGTGGGCAAGGGAGCTGCGAGAGTGAAGAAGGGGACGGTCCATCTAGCTGAGGAAAGAAGAAGCTCCCCGAGGCGCAGTTTGTTGTGCTCAGTTTCAAGGCTGCCTGGAGGAGGGGGGGGCTTGAAGAACGCCTTCTTTCTGGACGCCTCCTTCTGGCTGTGCTCCAGCTGCATGCACTCTGCAGCACGGAAGGTTTAGGAACCTGCTGCTGGCCAGCTTGTGTCCAGGAGTGCAAGGGCTGCGCCTTCCTTTCTGAAGCAGCCAGAGCATTCTCAGCTGCATGTGCTTGTGAAGCAGCTCTTGGCTGGACATTTGAAATTGGCTCCCCTGAGTACATGAGCCCGGTGCCCAGCTGCTTGGTTCTTCGCCTTCTGTGCTCTGGACAGAAGTGAAGCCCAGCCATGGCTTGGAGCTTTGCCGCTCTTCAGCGTGAACACTGCACGCAGCCACAGTGTGCTGTGCAGGGATTTTCCTTCAGCTCGACGGACAAGCATTTTCTTGCTGTTTCACCGAGTGCAAACTGTCCGTGTAGCTCTCGCTCAGCGAAATGCGTTTGGAGAGAAACACTTGCTGGAGTAGCTTTTCGCTGGGCAAGACTTTCAACACAGCACCACAATTCGGGCAAGGAGCAGGAGAAAGGAAGACCATCTTTTGGTCCTGGCACCTTCTTCTGGGCGACACGCCTATCCGCCTCTTCGCTCCCTGCAAGGCTGTAAGCTTGGCGCTGGTACTT
Organism: Corvus hawaiiensis; assembly: GCF_020740725.1. Classification (NCBI taxonomy): domain Eukaryota; kingdom Metazoa; phylum Chordata; class Aves; order Passeriformes; family Corvidae; genus Corvus; species Corvus hawaiiensis. The sequence continues at coordinate 9,490,149 of NC_063216.1, forward strand.
GCAAGGGAGAAGGCAGGTGCAGAGAGCACCGCCGTCTGCCGGCGCTGTGCAGGCTGGAAAGGAAAGAGGGCTACCACTAGGATGTGCTGCAAATACAGGTTTGCACGCGTCGAGGGTAAGCTCCGGCTAAGCTCGTTGACCTCAAACTGTTCTCTGTGCGAGACTTAGCTGAGAAGCTTTCCGTTAAGATTCAGGCTACCACGCAGACCGAATATGCTGCTACCTAGCGCTGAGAGAGAAAGTGCAGAGGCCAGGCGTGTTTGGGCAGAGGCAGCAGCCTGGAGGCTTTCGCTGCCAGCACCGTGCTCTCTGGGCGAGAAGCAGACGACTGTTCGTCTCCAGCTAAACGAAAGCGCGACCTGCTACGAAGAGCATAAGAACGAAGGCAGAGCAGCAGGCTGCTGTGCGAATCGCCCAGGCTGCAAGAGGAAGCGTGCGTGGCACTCGCTTGTTTGCGGATTCACTTTAGCAGTCGGAAGCAGAAAGTTCAACCTGCGGCTACTTGTGCTGCTACCTATTTCTCTTCCAGTATTCCCTGGAACCAATTCTGCTAGCTTCATGCTTGGCGATGCAGAGATGACAGTGGTAGATGCGGTGGAGAAGGGAAAAACAGAGTGCAGAGGACAGTTTCTGGTGCTTGACGTGAGGCAAGGGGAAGGTTCAGCCCAGCAGAGGCTGTTACCCCTGGAGCCTTTTTCTTTGGCAGCAGCTGCTGCAAGTGGGCAAGGGAGCTGCGAGAGTGAAGAAGGGGACGGTCCATCTAGCTGAGGAAAGAAGAAGCTCCCCGAGGCGCAGTTTGTTGTGCTCAGTTTCAAGGCTGCCTGGAGGAGGGGGGGACTTGAAGAACGCCTTCTTTCTGGACGCCTCCTTCTGGCTGTGCTCCAGCTGCATGCACTCTGCAGCACGGAAGGTTTAGGAACGTGCTGCTGGCCAGCTTGTGTCCAGGAGTGCAAGGGCTGCGCCTTCCTTTCTGAAGCAGCCAGAGCATTCTCAGCTGCATGTGCTTGTGAAGCAGCTCTTGGCTGGACATTTGAAATTGGCTCCCCTGAGTACATGAGCCCGGTGCCCAGCTGCTTGGTTCTTCGCCTTCTGTGCTCTGGACAGAAGTGAAGCCCAGCCATGGCTTGGAGCTTTGCCGCTCTTCAGCGGGAACACTGCACGCAGCCACAGTGTGCTGTGCAGGGATTTTCCTTCAGCTCGACGGACAAGCATTTTCTTGCTGTTTCACCGAGTGCAAACTGTCCGTGTAGCTCTCGCTCAGCGAAATGCGTTTGGAGAGAAACACTTGCTGGAGTAGCTTTTCGCTGGGCAAGACTTTCAACACAGCACCACAATTCGGGCAAGGAGCAGGAGAAAGGAAGACCATCTTTTGGTCCTGGCACCTTCTTCTGGGCGAGACGCCTATCCGCCTCTTCGCTCCCTGCAAGGCTGTAAGCTTGGCGCTGGTACTTGCAAGGGAGAAGGCAGGTGCAGAGAGCACCGCCGTCTGCCGGCGCTGTGCAGGCTGGAAAGGAAAGAGGGCTACCACTAGGATGTGCTGCAAATACAGGTTTCCACGCGTCGAGGGTAAGCTCCGGCTAAGCTCGTTGACCTCAAACTGTTCTCTGTGCGAGACTTAGCTGAGAAGCTTTCCGTTAAGATTCAGGCTACCACGCAGACCGAATGTGCTGCTACCTAGCGCTGAGAGAGAAAGTGCAGAGGCCAGGCGTGTTTGGGCAGAGGCAGCAGCCTGGAGGCTTTCGCTGCCAGCACCGTGCTCTCTGGGCGAGAAGCAGACGACTGTTCGTCTCCAGCTAAACGAAAGCGCGACCTGCTACGAAGAGCATAAGAACGAAGGCAGAGCAGCAGGCTGCTGTGCGAATCGCCCAGGCTGCAAGAGGAAGCGTGCGTGGCACTCGCTTGTTTGCGGATTCACTTTAGCAGTCGGAAGCAGAAAGTTCAACCTGCGGCTACTTGTGCTGCTACCTATTTCTCTTCCAGTATTCCCTGGAACCAATTCTGCTAGCTTCATGCTTGGCGATGCAGAGATGACAGTGGTAGATGCGGTGGAGAAGGGAAAAACAGAGTGCAGAGGACAGTTTCTGGTGCTTGACGTGAGGCAAGGGGAAGGTTCAGCCCAGCAGAGGCTTTGACTTCTGGAGCCTTTTTCTTTGGCAGCAGCTGCTGCAAGTGGGCAAGGGAGCTGCGAGAGTGAAGAAGGGGACGGTCCATCTAGCTGAGGAAAGAAGAAGCTCCCCGAGGCGCAGTTTGTTGTGCTCAGTTTCAAGGCTGCCTGGAGGAGGGGGGGGCTTGAAGAACGCCTTCTTTCTGGACGCCTCCTTCTGGCTGTGCTCCAGCTGCATGCACTCTGCAGCACGGAAGGTTTAGGAACGTGCTGCTGGCCAGCTTGTGTCCAGGAGTGCAAGGGCTGCGCCTTCCTTTCTGAAGCAGCCAGAGCATTCTCAGCTGCATGTGCTTGTGAAGCAGCTCTTGGCTGGACATTTGAAATTGGCTCCCCTGAGTACATGAGCCCGGTGCCCAGCTGCTTGGTTCTTCGCCTTCTGTGCTCTGGACAGAAGTGAAGCCCAGCCATGGCTTGGAGCTTTGCCGCTCTTCAGCGTGAACACTGCACGCAGCCACAGTGTGCTGTGCAGGGATTTTCCTTCAGCTCGACGGACAAGCATTTTCTTGCTGTTTCACCGAGTGCAAACTGTCCGTGTAGCTCTCGCTCAGCGAAATGCGTTTGGAGAGAAACACTTGCTGGAGTAGCTTTTCGCTGGGCAAGACTTTCAACACAGCACCACAATTCGGGCAAGGAGCAGGAGAAAGGAAGACCATCTTTTGGTCCTGGCACCTTCTTCTGGGCGAGACGCCTATCCGCCTCTTCGCTCCCTGCAAGGCTGTAAGCTTGGCGCTGGTACTTGCAAGGGAGAAGGCAGGTGCAGAGAGCACCGCCGTCTGCCGGCGCTGTGCAGGCTGGAAAGGAAAGAGGGCTACCACTAGGATGTGCTGCAAATACAGGTTTCCACGCGTCGAGGGTAAGCTCCGGCTAAGCTCGTTGACCTCAAACTGTTCTCTGTGCGAGACTTAGCTGAGAAGCTTTCCGTTAAGATTCAGGCTACCACGCAGACCGAATGTGCTGCTACCTAGCGCTGAGAGAGAAAGTGCAGAGGCCAGGCGTGTTTGGGCAGAGGCAGCAGCCTGGAGGCTTTCGCTGCCAGCACCGTGCTCTCTGGGCGAGAAGCAGACGACTGTTCGTCTCCAGCTAAACGAAAGCGCGACCTGCTACGAAGAGCATAAGAACGAAGGCAGAGCAGCAGGCTGCTGTGCGAATCGCCCAGGCTGCAAGAGGAAGCGTGCGTGGCACTCGCTTGTTTGCGGATTCACTTTAGCAGTCGGAAGCAGAAAGTTCAACCTGCGGCTACTTGTGCTGCTACCTATTTCTCTTCCAGTATTCCCTGGAACCAATTCTGCTAGCTTCATGCTTGGCGATGCAGAGATGACAGTGGTAGATGCGGTGGAGAAGGGAAAAACAGAGTGCAGAGGACAGTTTCTGGTGCTTGACGTGAGGCAAGGGGAAGGTTCAGCCCAGCAGAGGCTTTGACTTCTGGAGCCTTTTTCTTTGGCAGCAGCTGCTGCAAGTGGGCAAGGGAGCTGCGAGAGTGAAGAAGGGGACGGTCCATCTAGCTGAGGAAAGAAGAAGCTCCCCGAGGCGCAGTTTGTTGTGCTCAGTTTCAAGGCTGCCTGGAGGGGGGGGGGGGCTTGAAGAACGCCTTCTTTCTGGACGCCTCCTTCTGGCTGTGCTCCAGCTGCATGCACTCTGCAGCACGGAAGGTTTAGGAACGTGCTGCTGGCCAGCTTGTGTCCAGGAGTGCAAGGGCTGCGCCTTCCTTTCTGAAGCAGCCAGAGCATTCTCAGCTGCATGTGCTTGTGAAGCAGCTCTTGGCTGGACATTTGAAATTGGCTCCCCTGAGTACATGAGCCCGGTGCCCAGCTGCTTGGTTCTTCGCCTTCTGTGCTCTGGACAGAAGTGAAGCCCAGCCATGGCTTGGAGCTTTGCCGCTCTTCAGCGTGAACACTGCACGCAGCCACAGTGTGCTGTGCAGGGATTTTCCTTCAGCTCGACGGACAAGCATTTTCTTGCTGTTTCACCGAGTGCAAACTGTCCGTGTAGCTCTCGCTCAGCGAAATGCGTTTGGAGAGAAACACTTGCTGGAGTAGCTTTTCGCTGGGCAAGACTTTCAACACAGCACCACAATTCGGGCAAGGAGCAGCAGAAAGGAAGACCATCTTTTGGTCCTGGCACCTTCTTCTGGGCGACACGCCTATCCGCCTCTTCGCTCCCTGCAAGGCTGTAAGCTTGGCGCTGGTACTTGCAAGGGAGAAGGCAGGTGCAGAGAGCACCGCCGTCTGCCGGCGCTGTGCAGGCTGGAAAGGAAAGAGGGCTACCACTAGGATGTGCTGCAAATACAGGTTTGCACGCGTCGAGGGTAAGCTCCGGCTAAGCTCGTTGACCTCAAACTGTTCTCTGTGCGAGACTTAGCTGAGAAGCTTTCCGTTAAGATTCAGGCTACCACGCAGACCGAATGTGCTGCTACCTAGCGCTGAGAGAGAAAGTGCAGAGGCCAGGCGTGTTTGGGCAGAGGCAGCAGCCTGGAGGCTTTCGCTGCCAGCACCGTGCTCTCTGGGCGAGAAGCAGACGACTGTTCGTCTCCAGCTAAACGAAAGCGCGACCTGCTACGAAGAGCATAAGAACGAAGGCAGAGCAGCAGGCTGCTGTGCGAATCGCCCAGGCTGCAAGAGGAAGCGTGCGTGGCACTCGCTTGTTTGCGGATTCACTTTAGCAGTCGGAAGCAGAAAGTTCAACCTGCGGCTACTTGTGCTGCTACCTATTTCTCTTCCAGTATTCCCTGGAACCAATTCTGCTAGCTTCATGCTTGGCGATGCAGAGATGACAGTGGTAGATGCGGTGGAGAAGGGAAAAACAGAGTGCAGAGGACAGTTTCTGGTGCTTGACGTGAGGCAAGGGGAAGGTTCAGCCCAGCAGAGCCTGTTACCCCTGGAGCCTTTTTCTTTGGCAGCAGCTGCTGCAAGTGGGCAAGGGAGCTGCGAGAGTGAAGAAGGGGACGGTCCATCTAGCTGAGGAAAGAAGAAGCTCCCCGAGGCGCAGTTTGTTGTGCTCAGTTTCAAGGCTGCCTGGAGGAGGGGGGGACTTGAAGAACGCCTTCTTTCTGGACGCCTCCTTCTGGCTGTGCTCCAGCTGCATGCACTCTGCAGCACGGAAGGTTTAGGAACGTGCTGCTGGCCAGCTTGTGTCCAGGAGTGCAAGGGCTGCGCCTTCCTTTCTGAAGCAGCCAGAGCATTCTCAGCTGCATGTGCTTGTGAAGCAGCTCTTGGCTGGACATTTGAAATTGGCTCCCCTGAGTACATGAGCCCGGTGCCCAGCTGCTTGGTTCTTCGCCTTCTGTGCTCTGGACAGAAGTGAAGCCCAGCCATGGCTTGGAGCTTTGCCGCTCTTCAGCGTGAACACTGCACGCAGCCACAGTGTGCTGTGCAGGGATTTTCCTTCAGCTCGACGGACAAGCATTTTCTTGCTGTTTCACCGAGTGCAAACTGTCCGTGTAGCTCTCGCTCAGCGAAATGCGTTTGGAGAGAAACACTTGCTGGAGTAGCTTTTCGCTGGGCAAGACTTTCAACACAGCACCACAATTCGGGCAAGGAGCAGCAGAAAGGAAGACCATCTTTTGGTCCTGGCACCTTCTTCTGGGCGAGACGCCTATCCGCCTCTTCGCTCCCTGCAAGGCTGTAAGCTTGGCGCTGGTACTTGCAAGGGAGAAGGCAGGTGCAGAGAGCACCGCCGTCTGCCGGCGCTGTGCAGGCTGGAAAGGAAAGAGGGCTACCACTAGGATGTGCTGCAAATACAGGTTTGCACGCGTCGAGGGTAAGCTCCGGCTAAGCTCGTTGACCTCAAACTGTTCTCTGTGCGAGACTTAGCTGAGAAGCTTTCCGTTAAGATTCAGGCTACCACGCAGACCGAATGTGCTGCTACCTAGCGCTGAGAGAGAAAGTGCAGAGGCCAGGCGTGTTTGGGCAGAGGCAGCAGCCTGGAGGCTTTCGCTGCCAGCACCGTGCTCTCTGGGCGAGAAGCAGACGACTGTTCGTCTCCAGCTAAACGAAAGCGCGACCTGCTACGAAGAGCATAAGAACGAAGGCAGAGCAGCAGGCTGCTGTGCGAATCGCCCAGGCTGCAAGAGGAAGCGTGCGTGGCACTCGCTTGTTTGCGGATTCACTTTAGCAGTCGGAAGCAGAAAGTTCAACCTGCGGCTACTTGTGCTGCTACCTATTTCTCTTCCAGTATTCCCTGGAACCAATTCTGCTAGCTTCATGCTTGGCGATGCAGAGATGACAGTGGTAGATGCGGTGGAGAAGGGAAAAACAGAGTGCAGAGGACAGTTTCTGGTGCTTGACGTGAGGCAAGGGGAAGGTTCAGCCCAGCAGAGGCTGTTACCCCTGGAGCCTTTTTCTTTGGCAGCAGCTGCTGCAAGTGGGCAAGGGAGCTGCGAGAGTGAAGAAGGGGACGGTCCATCTAGCTGAGGAAAGAAGAAGCTCCCCGAGGCGCAGTTTGTTGTGCTCAGTTTCAAGGCTGCCTGGAGGAGGGGGGGACTTGAAGAACGCCTTCTTTCTGGACGCCTCCTTCTGGCTGTGCTCCAGCTGCATGCACTCTGCAGCACGGAAGGTTTAGGAACGTGCTGCTGGCCAGCTTGTGTCCAGGAGTGCAAGGGCTGCGCCTTCCTTTCTGAAGCAGCCAGAGCATTCTCAGCTGCATGTGCTTGTGAAGCAGCTCTTGGCTGGACATTTGAAATTGGCTCCCCTGAGTACATGAGCCCGGTGCCCAGCTGCTTGGTTCTTCGCCTTCTGTGCTCTGGACAGAAGTGAAGCCCAGCCATGGCTTGGAGCTTTGCCGCTCTTCAGCGTGAACACTGCACGCAGCCACAGTGTGCTGTGCAGGGATTTTCCTTCAGCTCGACGGACAAGCATTTTCTTGCTGTTTCACCGAGTGCAAACTGTCCGTGTAGCTCTCGCTCAGCGAAATGCGTTTGGAGAGAAACACTTGCTGGAGTAGCTTTTCGCTGGGCAAGACTTTCAACACAGCACCACAATTCGGGCAAGGAGCAGGAGAAAGGAAGACCATCTTTTGGTCCTGGCACCTTCTTCTGGGCGACACGCCTATCCGCCTCTTCGCTCCCTGCAAGGCTGTAAGCTTGGCGCTGGTACTTGCAAGGGAGAAGGCAGGTGCAGAGAGCACCGCCGTCTGCCGGCGCTGTGCAGGCTGGAAAGGAAAGAGGGCTACCACTAGGATGTGCTGCAAATACAGGTTTGCACGCGTCGAGGGTAAGCTCCGGCTAAGCTCGTTGACCTCAAACTGTTCTCTGTGCGAGACTTAGCTGAGAAGCTTTCCGTTAAGATTCAGGCTACCACGCAGACCGAATGTGCTGCTACCTAGCGCTGAGAGAGAAAGTGCAGAGGCCAGGCGTGTTTGGGCAGAGGCAGCAGCCTGGAGGCTTTCGCTGCCAGCACCGTGCTCTCTGGGCGAGAAGCAGACGACTGTTCGTCTCCAGCTAAACGAAAGCGCGACCTGCTACGAAGAGCATAAGAACGAAGGCAGAGCAGCAGGCTGCTGTGCGAATCGCCCAGGCTGCAAGAGGAAGCGTGCGTGGCACTCGCTTGTTTGCGGATTCACTTTAGCAGTCGGAAGCAGAAAGTTCAACCTGCGGCTACTTGTGCTGCTACCTATTTCTCTTCCAGTATTCCCTGGAACCAATTCTGCTAGCTTCATGCTTGGCGATGCAGAGATGACAGTGGTAGATGCGGTGGAGAAGGGAAAAACAGAGTGCAGAGGACAGTTTCTGGTGCTTGACGTGAGGCAAGGGGAAGGTTCAGCCCAGCAGAGGCTGTTACCCCTGGAGCCTTTTTCTCTGGCAGCAGCTGCTGCAAGTGGGCAAGGGAGCTGCGAGAGTGAAGAAGGGGACGGTCCATCTAGCTGAGGAAAGAAGAAGCTCCCCGAGGCGCAGTTTGTTGTGCTCAGTTTCAAGGCTGCCTGGAGGAGGGGGGGACTTGAAGAACGCCTTCTTTCTGGACGCCTCCTTCTGGCTGTGCTCCAGCTGCATGCACTCTGCAGCACGGAAGGTTTAGGAACGTGCTGCTGGCCAGCTTGTGTCCAGGAGTGCAAGGGCTGCGCCTTCCTTTCTGAAGCAGCCAGAGCATTCTCAGCTGCATGTGCTTGTGAAGCAGCTCTTGGCTGGACATTTGAAATTGGCTCCCCTGAGTACATGAGCCCGGTGCCCAGCTGCTTGGTTCTTCGCCTTCTGTGCTCTGGACAGAAGTGAAGCCCAGCCATGGCTTGGAGCTTTGCCGCTCTTCAGCGTGAACACTGCACGCAGCCACAGTGTGCTGTGCAGGGATTTTCCTTCAGCTCGACGGACAAGCATTTTCTTGCTGTTTCACCGAGTGCAAACTGTCCGTGTAGCTCTCGCTCAGCGAAATGCGTTTGGAGAGAAACACTTGCTGGAGTAGCTTTTCGCTGGGCAAGACTTTCAACACAGCACCACAATTCGGGCAAGGAGCAGCAGAAAGGAAGACCATCTTTTGGTCCTGGCACCTTCTTCTGGGCGAGACGCCTATCCGCCTCTTCGCTCCCTGCAAGGCTGTAAGCTTGGCGCTGGTACTTGCAAGGGAGAAGGCAGGTGCAGAGAGCACCGCCGTCTGCCGGCGCTGTGCAGGCTGGAAAGGAAAGAGGGCTACCACTAGGATGTGCTGCAAATACAGGTTTGCACGCGTCGAGGGTAAGCTCCGGCTAAGCTCGTTGACCTCAAACTGTTCTCTGTGCGAGACTTAGCTGAGAAGCTTTCCGTTAAGATTCAGGCTACCACGCAGACCGAATGTGCTGCTACCTAGCGCTGAGAGAGAAAGTGCAGAGGCCAGGCGTGTTTGGGCAGAGGCAGCAGCCTGGAGGCTTTCGCTGCCAGCACCGTGCTCTCTGGGCGAGAAGCAGACGACTGTTCGTCTCCAGCTAAACGAAAGCGCGACCTGCTACGAAGAGCATAAGAACGAAGGCAGAGCAGCAGGCTGCTGTGCGAATCGCCCAGGCTGCAAGAGGAAGCGTGCGTGGCACTCGCTTGTTTGCGGATTCACTTTAGCAGTCGGAAGCAGAAAGTTCAACCTGCGGCTACTTGTGCTGCTACCTATTTCTCTTCCAGTATTCCCTGGAACCAATTCTGCTAGCTTCATGCTTGGAGATGCAGAGATGACAGTGGTAGATGCGGTGGAGAAGGCAAAAACAGAGTGCAGAGGACAGTTTCTGGTGCTTGACGTGAGGCAAGGGGAAGGTTCAGCCCAGCAGAGGCTGTTACCCCTGGAGCCTTTTTCTTTGGCAGCAGCTGCTGCAAGTGGGCAAGGGAGCTGCGAGAGTGAAGAAGGGGACGGTCCATCTAGCTGAGGAAAGAAGAAGCTCCCCGAGGCGCAGTTTGTTGTGCTCAGTTTCAAGGCTGCCTGGAGGAGGGGGGGACTTGAAGAACGCCTTCTTTCTGGACGCCTCCTTCTCGCTGTGCTCCAGCTGCATGCACTCTGCAGCACGGAAGGTTTAGGAACGTGCTGCTGGCCAGCTTGTGTCCAGGAGTGCAAGGGCTGCGCCTTCCTTTCTGAAGCAGCCAGAGCATTCTCAGCTGCATGTGCTTGTGAAGCAGCTCTTGGCTGGACATTTGAAATTGGCTCCCCTGAGTACATGAGCCCGGTGCCCAGCTGCTTGGTTCTTCGCCTTCTGTGCTCTGGACAGAAGTGAAGCCCAGCCATGGCTTGGAGCTTTGCCGCTCTTCAGCGTGAACACTGCACGCAGCCACAGTGTGCTGTGCAGGGATTTTCCTTCAGCTCGACGGACAAGCATTTTCTTGCTGTTTCACCGAGTGCAAACTGTCCGTGTAGCTCTCGCTCAGCGAAATGCGTTTGGAGAGAAACACTTGCTGGAGTAGCTTTTCGCTGGGCAAGACTTTCAACACAGCACCACAATTCGGGCAAGGAGCAGGAGAAAGGAAGACCATCTTTTGGTCCTGGCACCTTCTTCTGGGCGAGACGCCTATCCGCCTCTTCGCTCCCTGCAAGGCTGTAAGCTTGGCGCTGGTACTTGCAAGGGAGAAGGCAGGTGCAGAGAGCACCGCCGTCTGCCGGCGCTGTGCAGGCTGGAAAGGAAAGAGGGCTACCACTAGGATGTGCTGCAAATACAGGTTTGCACGCGTCGAGGGTAAGCTCCGGCTAAGCTCGTTGACCTCAAACTGTTCTCTGTGCGAGACTTAGCTGAGAAGCTTTCCGTTAAGATTCAGGCTACCACGCAGACCGAATGTGCTGCTACCTAGCGCTGAGAGAGAAAGTGCAGAGGCCAGGCGTGTTTGGGCAGAGGCAGCAGCCTGGAGGCTTTCGCTGCCAGCACCGTGCTCTCTGGGCGAGAAGCAGACGACTGTTCGTCTCCAGCTAAACGAAAGCGCGACCTGCTACGAAGAGCATAAGAACGAAGGCAGAGCAGCAGGCTGCTGTGCGAATCGCCCAGGCTGCAAGAGGAAGCGTGCGTGGCACTCGCTTGTTTGCGGATTCACTTTAGCAGTCGGAAGCAGAAAGTTCAACCTGCGGCTACTTGTGCTGCTACCTATTTCTCTTCCAGTATTCCCTGGAACCAATTCTGCTAGCTTCATGCTTGGCGATGCAGAGATGACAGTGGTAGATGCGGTGGAGAAGGGAAAAACAGAGTGCAGAGGACAGTTTCTGGTGCTTGACGTGAGGCAAGGGGAAGGTTCAGCCCAGCAGAGGCTGTTACCCCTGGAGCCTTTTTCTTTGGCAGCAGCTGCTGCAAGTGGGCAAGGGAGCTGCGAGAGTGAAGAAGGGGACGGTCCATCTAGCTGAGGAAAGAAGAAGCTCCCCGAGGCGCAGTTTGTTGTGCTCAGTTTCAAGGCTGCCTGGAGGGGGGGGGGGCTTGAAGAACGCCTTCTTTCTGGACGCCTCCTTCTGGCTGTGCTCCAGCTGCATGCACTCTGCAGCACGGAAGGTTTAGGAACGTGCTGCTGGCCAGCTTGTGTCCAGGAGTGCAAGGGCTGCGCCTTCCTTTCTGAAGCAGCCAGAGCATTCTCAGCTGCATGTGCTTGTGAAGCAGCTCTTGGCTGGACATTTGAAATTGGCTCCCCTGAGTACATGAGCCCGGTGCCCAGCTGCTTGGTTCTTCGCCTTCTGTGCTCTGGACAGAAGTGAAGCCCAGCCATGGCTTGGAGCTTTGCCGCTCTTCAGCGGGAACACTGCACGCAGCCACAGTGTGCTGTGCAGGGATTTTCCTTCAGCTCGACGGACAAGCATTTTCTTGCTGTTTCACCGAGTGCAAACTGTCCGTGTAGCTCTCGCTCAGCGAAATGCGTCAGGCGAGAAACACTTGCTGGAGTAGCTTTTCGCTGGGCAAGACTTTCAACACAGCACCACAATTCGGGCAAGGAGCAGCAGAAAGGAAGACCATCTTTTGGTCCTGGCACCTTCTTCTGGGCGACACGCCTATCCGCCTCTTCGCTCCCTGCAAGGCTGTAAGCTTGGCGCTGGTACTTGCAAGGGAGAAGGCAGGTGCAGAGAGCACCGCCGTCTGCCGGCGCTGTGCAGGCTGGAAAGGAAAGAGGGCTACCACTAGGATGTGCTGCAAATACAGGTTTGCACGCGTCGAGGGTAAGCTCCGGCTAAGCTCGTTGACCTCAAACTGTTCTCTGTGCGAGACTTAGCTGAGAAGCTTTCCGTTAAGATTCAGGCTACCACGCAGACCGAATATGCTGCTACCTAGCGCTGAGAGAGAAAGTGCAGAGGCCAGGCGTGTTTGGGCAGAGGCAGCAGCCTGGAGGCTTTCGCTGCCAGCACCGTGCTCTCTGGGCGAGAAGCAGACGACTGTTCGTCTCCAGCTAAACGAAAGCGCGACCTGCTACGAAGAGCATAAGAACGAAGGCAGAGGAGCAGGCTGCTGTGCGAATCGCCCAGGCTGCAAGAGGAAGCGTGCGTGGCACTCGCTTGTTTGCGGATTCACTTTAGCAGTCGGAAGCAGAAAGTTCAACCTGCGGCTACTTGTGCTGCTACCTATTTCTCTTCCAGTATTCCCTGGAACCAATTCTGCTAGCTTCATGCTTGGAGATGCAGAGATGACAGTGGTAGATGCGGTGGAGAAGGCAAAAACAGAGTGCAGAGGACAGTTTCTGGTGCTTGACGTGAGGCAAGGGGAAGGTTCAGCCCAGCAGAGGCTGTTACCCCTGGAGCCTTTTTCTCTGGCAGCAGCTGCTGCAAGTGGGCAAGGGAGCTGCGAGAGTGAAGAAGGGGACGGTCCATCTAGCTGAGGAAAGAAGAAGCTCCCCGAGGCGCAGTTTGTTGTGCTCAGTTTCAAGGCTGCCTGGAGGAGGGGGGGACTTGAAGAACGCCTTCTTTCTGGACGCCTCCTTCTGGCTGTGCTCCAGCTGCATGCACTCTGCAGCACGGAAGGTTTAGGAACCTGCTGCTGGCCAGCTTGTGTCTAGGAGTGCAAGGGCTGCGCCTTCCTTTCTGAAGCAGCCAGAGCATTCTCAGCTGCATGTGCTTGTGAAGCAGCTCTTGGCTGGACATTTGAAATTGGCTCCCCTGAGTACATGAGCCCGGTGCCCAGCTGCTTGGTTCTTCGCCTTCTGTGCTCTGGACAGAAGTGAAGCCCAGCCATGGCTTGGAGCTTTGCCGCTCTTCAGCGTGAACACTGCACGCAGCCACAGTGTGCTGTGCAGGGATTTTCCTTCAGCTCGACGGACAAGCATTTTCTTGCTGTTTCACCGAGTGCAAACTGTCCGTGTAGCTCTCGCTCAGCGAAATGCGTTTGGAGAGAAACACTTGCTGGAGTAGCTTTTCGCTGGGCAAGACTTTCAACACAGCACCACAATTCGGGCAAGGAGCAGCAGAAAGGAAGACCATCTTTTGGTCCTGGCACCTTCTTCTGGGCGAGACGCCTATCCGCCTCTTCGCTCCCTGCAAGGCTGTAAGCTTGGCGCTGGTACTTGCAAGGGAGAAGGCAGGTGCAGAGAGCACCGCCGTCTGCCGGCGCTGTGCAGGCTGGAAAGGAAAGAGGGCTACCACTAGGATGTGCTGCAAATACAGGTTTGCACGCGTCGAGGGTAAGCTCCGGCTAAGCTCGTTGACCTCAAACTGTTCTCTGTGCGAGACTTAGCTGAGAAGCTTTCCGTTAAGATTCAGGCTACCACGCAGACCGAATGTGCTGCTACCTAGCGCTGAGAGAGAAAGTGCAGAGGCCAGGCGTGTTTGGGCAGAGGCAGCAGCCTGGAGGCTTTCGCTGCCAGCACCGTGCTCTCTGGGCGAGAAGCAGACGACTGTTCGTCTCCAGCTAAACGAAAGCGCGACCTGCTACGAAGAGCATAAGAACGAAGGCAGAGCAGCAGGCTGCTGTGCGAATCGCCCAGGCTGCAAGAGGAAGCGTGCGTGGCACTCGCTTGTTTGCGGATTCACTTTAGCAGTCGGAAGCAGAAAGTTCAACCTGCGGCTACTTGTGCTGCTACCTATTTCTCTTCCAGTATTCCCTGGAACCAATTCTGCTAGCTTCATGCTTGGAGATGCAGAGATGACAGTGGTAGATGCGGTGGAGAAGGGAAAAACAGAGTGCAGAGGACAGTTTCTGGTGCTTGACGTGAGGCAAGGGGAAGGTTCAGCCCAGCAGAGGCTGTTACCCCTGGAGCCTTTTTCTCTGGCAGCAGCTGCTGCAAGTGGGCAAGGGAGCTGCGAGAGTGAAGAAGGGGACGGTCCATCTAGCTGAGGAAAGAAGAAGCTCCCCGAGGCGCAGTTTGTTGTGCTCAGTTTCAAGGCTGCCTGGAGGAGGGGGGGGCTTGAAGAACGCCTTCTTTCTGGACGCCTCCTTCTGGCTGTGCTCCAGCTGCATGCACTCTGCAGCACGGAAGGTTTAGGAACGTGCTGCTGGCCAGCTTGTGTCTAGGAGTGCAAGGGCTGCGCCTTCCTTTCTGAAGCAGCCAGAGCATTCTCAGCTGCATGTGCTTGTGAAGCAGCTCTTGGCTGGACATTTGAAATTGGCTCCCCTGAGTACATGAGCCCGGTGCCCAGCTGCTTGGTTCTTCGCCTTCTGTGCTCTGGACAGAAGTGAAGCCCAGCCATGGCTTGGAGCTTTGCCGCTCTTCAGCGTGAACACTGCACGCAGCCACAGTGTGCTGTGCAGGGATTTTCCTTCAGCTCGACGGACAAGCATTTTCTTGCTGTTTCACCGAGTGCAAACTGTCCGTGTAGCTCTCGCTCAGCGAAATGCGTTTGGAGAGAAACACTTGCTGGAGTAGCTTTTCGCTGGGCAAGACTTTCAACACAGCACCACAATTCGGGCAAGGAGCAGCAGAAAGGAAGACCATCTTTTGGTCCTGGCACCTTCTTCTGGGCGACACGCCTATCCGCCTCTTCGCTCCCTGCAAGGCTGTAAGCTTGGCGCTGGTACTTGCAAGGGAGAAGGCAGGTGCAGAGAGCACCGCCGTCTGCCGGCGCTGTGCAGGCTGGAAAGGAAAGAGGGCTACCACTAGGATGTGCTGCAAATACAGGTTTGCACGCGTCGAGGGTAAGCTCCGGCTAAGCTCGTTGACCTCAAACTGTTCTCTGTGCGAGACTTAGCTGAGAAGCTTTCCGTTAAGATTCAGGCTACCACGCAGACCGAATGTGCTGCTACCTAGCGCTGAGAGAGAAAGTGCAGAGGCCAGGCGTGTTTGGGCAGAGGCAGCAGCCTGGAGGCTTTCGCTGCCAGCACCGTGCTCTCTGGGCGAGAAGCAGACGACTGTTCGTCTCCAGCTAAACGAAAGCGCGACCTGCTACGAAGAGCATAAGAACGAAGGCAGAGCAGCAGGCTGCTGTGCGAATCGCCCAGGCTGCAAGAGGAAGCGTGCGTGGCACTCGCTTGTTTGCGGATTCACTTTAGCAGTCGGAAGCAGAAAGTTCAACCTGCGGCTACTTGTGCTGCTACCTATTTCTCTTCCAGTATTCCCTGGAACCAATTCTGCTAGCTTCATGCTTGGCGATGCAGAGATGACAGTGGTAGATGCGGTGGAGAAGGGAAAAACAGAGTGCAGAGGACAGTTTCTGGTGCTTGACGTGAGGCAAGGGGAAGGTTCAGCCCAGCAGAGGCTGTTACCCCTGGAGCCTTTTTCTTTGGCAGCAGCTGCTGCAAGTGGGCAAGGGAGCTGCGAGAGTGAAGAAGGGGACGGTCCATCTAGCTGAGGAAAGAAGAAGCTCCCCGAGGCGCAGTTTGTTGTGCTCAGTTTCAAGGCTGCCTGGAGGAGGGGGGGACTTGAAGAACGCCTTCTTTCTGGACGCCTCCTTCTGGCTGTGCTCCAGCTGCATGCACTCTGCAGCACGGAAGGTTTAGGAACGTGCTGCTGGCCAGCTTGTGTCCAGGAGTGCAAGGGCTGCGCCTTCCTTTCTGAAGCAGCCAGAGCATTCTCAGCTGCATGTGCTTGTGAAGCAGCTCTTGGCTGGACATTTGAAATTGGCTCCCCTGAGTACATGAGCCCGGTGCCCAGCTGCTTGGTTCTTCGCCTTCTGTGCTCTGGACAGAAGTGAAGCCCAGCCATGGCTTGGAGCTTTGCCGCTCTTCAGCGGGAACACTGCACGCAGCCACAGTGTGCTGTGCAGGGATTTTCCTTCAGCTCGACGGACAAGCATTTTCTTGCTGTTTCACCGAGTGCAAACTGTCCGTGTAGCTCTCGCTCAGCGAAATGCGTTTGGAGAGAAACACTTGCTGGAGTAGCTTTTCGCTGGGCAAGACTTTCAACACAGCACCACAATTCGGGCAAGGAGCAGCAGAAAGGAAGACCATCTTTTGGTCCTGGCACCTTCTTCTGGGCGAGACGCCTATCCGCCTCTTCGCTCCCTGCAAGGCTGTAAGCTTGGCGCTGGTACTTGCAAGGGAGAAGGCAGGTGCAGAGAGCACCGCCGTCTGCCGGCGCTGTGCAGGCTGGAAAGGAAAGAGGGCTACCACTAGGATGTGCTGCAAATACAGGTTTGCACGCGTCGAGGGTAAGCTCCGGCTAAGCTCGTTGACCTCAAACTGTTCTCTGTGCGAGACTTAGCTGAGAAGCTTTCCGTTAAGATTCAGGCTACCACGCAGACCGAATGTGCTGCTACCTAGCGCTGAGAGAGAAAGTGCAGAGGCCAGGCGTGTTTGGGCAGAGGCAGCAGCCTGGAGGCTTTCGCTGCCAGCACCGTGCTCTCTGGGCGAGAAGCAGACGACTGTTCGTCTCCAGCTAAACGAAAGCGCGACCTGCTACGAAGAGCATAAGAACGAAGGCAGAGCAGCAGGCTGCTGTGCGAATCGCCCAGGCTGCAAGAGGAAGCGTGCGTGGCACTCGCTTGTTTGCGGATTCACTTTAGCAGTCGGAAGCAGAAAGTTCAACCTGCGGCTACTTGTGCTGCTACCTATTTCTCTTCCAGTATTCCCTGGAACCAATTCTGCTAGCTTCATGCTTGGAGATGCAGAGATGACAGTGGTAGATGCGGTGGAGAAGGGAAAAACAGAGTGCAGAGGACAGTTTCTGGTGCTTGACGTGAGGCAAGGGGAAGGTTCAGCCCAGCAGAGGCTTTGACTTCTGGAGCCTTTTTCTTTGGCAGCAGCTGCTGCAAGTGGGCAAGGGAGCTGCGAGAGTGAAGAAGGGGACGGTCCATCTAGCTGAGGAAAGAAGAAGCTCCCCGAGGCGCAGTTTGTTGTGCTCAGTTTCAAGGCTGCCTGGAGGAGGGGGGGGCTTGAAGAACGCCTTCTTTCTGGACGCCTCCTTCTGGCTGTGCTCCAGCTGCATGCACTCTGCAGCACGGAAGGTTTAGGAACGTGCTGCTGGCCAGCTTGTGTCCAGGAGTGCAAGGGCTGCGCCTTCCTTTCTGAAGCAGCCAGAGCATTCTCAGCTGCATGTGCTTGTGAAGCAGCTCTTGGCTGGACATTTGAAATTGGCTCCCCTGAGTACATGAGCCCGGTGCCCAGCTGCTTGGTTCTTCGCCTTCTGTGCTCTGGACAGAAGTGAAGCCCAGCCATGGCTTGGAGCTTTGCCGCTCTTCAGCGTGAACACTGCACGCAGCCACAGTGTGCTGTGCAGGGATTTTCCTTCAGCTCGACGGACAAGCATTTTCTTGCTGTTTCACCGAGTGCAAACTGTCCGTGTAGCTCTCGCTCAGCGAAATGCGTTTGGAGAGAAACACTTGCTGGAGTAGCTTTTCGCTGGGCAAGACTTTCAACACAGCACCACAATTCGGGCAAGGAGCAGCAGAAAGGAAGACCATCTTTTGGTCCTGGCACCTTCTTCTGGGCGAGACGCCTATCCGCCTCTTCGCTCCCTGCAAGGCTGTAAGCTTGGCGCTGGTACTTGCAAGGGAGAAGGCAGGTGCAGAGAGCACCGCCGTCTGCCGGCGCTGTGCAGGCTGGAAAGGAAAGAGGGCTACCACTAGGATGTGCTGCAAATACAGGTTTGCACGCGTCGAGGGTAAGCTCCGGCTAAGCTCGTTGACCTCAAACTGTTCTCTGTGCGAGACTTAGCTGAGAAGCTTTCCGTTAAGATTCAGGCTACCACGCAGACCGAATGTGCTGCTACCTAGCGCTGAGAGAGAAAGTGCAGAGGCCAGGCGTGTTTGGGCAGAGGCAGTAGCCTGGAGGCTTTCGCTGCCAGCACCGTGCTCTCTGGGCGAGAAGCAGACGACTGTTCGTCTCCAGCTAAACGAAAGCGCGACCTGCTACGAAGAGCATAAGAACGAAGGCAGAGCAGCAGGCTGCTGTGCGAATCGCCCAGGCTGCAAGAGGAAGCGTGCGTGGCACTCGCTTGTTTGCGGATTCACTTTAGCAGTCGGAAGCAGAAAGTTCAACCTGCGGCTACTTGTGCTGCTACCTATTTCTCTTCCAGTATTCCCTGGAACCAATTCTGCTAGCTTCATGCTTGGCGATGCAGAGATGACAGTGGTAGATGCGGTGGAGAAGGGAAAAACAGAGTGCAGAGGACAGTTTCTGGTGCTTGACGTGAGGCAAGGGGAAGGTTCAGCCCAGCAGAGGCTGTTACCCCTGGAGCCTTTTTCTTTGGCAGCAGCTGCTGCAAGTGGGCAAGGGAGCTGCGAGAGTGAAGAAGGGGACGGTCCATCTAGCTGAGGAAAGAAGAAGCTCCCCGAGGCGCAGTTTGTTGTGCTCAGTTTCAAGGCTGCCTGGAGGAGGGGGGGGCTTGAAGAACGCCTTCTTTCTGGACGCCTCCTTCTGGCTGTGCTCCAGCTGCATGCACTCTGCAGCACGGAAGGTTTAGGAACGTGCTGCTGGCCAGCTTGTGTCCAGGAGTGCAAGGGCTGCGCCTTCCTTTCTGAAGCAGCCAGAGCATTCTCAGCTGCATGTGCTTGTGAAGCAGCTCTTGGCTGGACATTTGAAATTGGCTCCCCTGAGTACATGAGCCCGGTGCCCAGCTGCTTGGTTCTTCGCCTTCTGTGCTCTGGACAGAAGTGAAGCCCAGCCATGGCTTGGAGCTTTGCCGCTCTTCAGCGGGAACACTGCACGCAGCCACAGTGTGCTGTGCAGGGATTTTCCTTCAGCTCGACGGACAAGCATTTTCTTGCTGTTTCACCGAGTGCAAACTGTCCGTGTAGCTCTCGCTCAGCGAAATGCGTTTGGAGAGAAACACTTGCTGGAGTAGCTTTTCGCTGGGCAAGACTTTCAACACAGCACCACAATTCGGGCAAGGAGCAGGAGAAAGGAAGACCATCTTTTGGTCCTGGCACCTTCTTCTGGGCGACACGCCTATCCGCCTCTTCGCTCCCTGCAAGGCTGTAAGCTTGGCGCTGGTACTTGCAAGGGAGAAGGCAGGTGCAGAGAGCACCGCCGTCTGCCGGCGCTGTGCAGGCTGGAAAGGAAAGAGGGCTACCACTAGGATGTGCTGCAAATACAGGTTTGCACGCGTCGAGGGTAAGCTCCGGCTAAGCTCGTTGACCTCAAACTGTTCTCTGTGCGAGACTTAGCTGAGAAGCTTTCCGTTAAGATTCAGGCTACCACGCAGACCGAATATGCTGCTACCTAGCGCTGAGAGAGAAAGTGCAGAGGCCAGGCGTGTTTGGGCAGAGGCAGCAGCCTGGAGGCTTTCGCTGCCAGCACCGTGCTCTCTGGGCGAGAAGCAGACGACTGTTCGTCTCCAGCTAAACGAAAGCGCGACCTGCTACGAAGAGCATAAGAACGAAGGCAGAGGAGCAGGCTGCTGTGCGAATCGCCCAGGCTGCAAGAGGAAGCGTGCGTGGCACTCGCTTGTTTGCGGATTCACTTTAGCAGTCGGAAGCAGAAAGTTCAACCTGCGGCTACTTGTGCTGCTACCTATTTCTCTTCCAGTATTCCCTGGAACCAATTCTGCTAGCTTCATGCTTGGAGATGCAGAGATGACAGTGGTAGATGCGGTGGAGAAGGCAAAAACAGAGTGCAGAGGACAGTTTCTGGTGCTTGACGTGAGGCAAGGGGAAGGTTCAGCCCAGCAGAGGCTGTTACCCCTGGAGCCTTTTTCTCTGGCAGCAGCTGCTGCAAGTGGGCAAGGGAGCTGCGAGAGTGAAGAAGGGGACGGTCCATCTAGCTGAGGAAAGAAGAAGCTCCCCGAGGCGCAGTTTGTTGTGCTCAGTTTCAAGGCTGCCTGGAGGAGGGGGGGACTTGAAGAACGCCTTCTTTCTGGACGCCTCCTTCTGGCTGTGCTCCAGCTGCATGCACTCTGCAGCACGGAAGGTTTAGGAACCTGCTGCTGGCCAGCTTGTGTCTAGGAGTGCAAGGGCTGCGCCTTCCTTTCTGAAGCAGCCAGAGCATTCTCAGCTGCATGTGCTTGTGAAGCAGCTCTTGGCTGGACATTTGAAATTGGCTCCCCTGAGTACATGAGCCCGGTGCCCAGCTGCTTGGTTCTTCGCCTTCTGTGCTCTGGACAGAAGTGAAGCCCAGCCATGGCTTGGAGCTTTGCCGCTCTTCAGCGTGAACACTGCACGCAGCCACAGTGTGCTGTGCAGGGATTTTCCTTCAGCTCGACGGACAAGCATTTTCTTGCTGTTTCACCGAGTGCAAACTGTCCGTGTAGCTCTCGCTCAGCGAAATGCGTTTGGAGAGAAACACTTGCTGGAGTAGCTTTTCGCTGGGCAAGACTTTCAACACAGCACCACAATTCGGGCAAGGAGCAGCAGAAAGGAAGACCATCTTTTGGTCCTGGCACCTTCTTCTGGGCGAGACGCCTATCCGCCTCTTCGCTCCCTGCAAGGCTGTAAGCTTGGCGCTGGTACTTGCAAGGGAGAAGGCAGGTGCAGAGAGCACCGCCGTCTGCCGGCGCTGTGCAGGCTGGAAAGGAAAGAGGGCTACCACTAGGATGTGCTGCAAATACAGGTTTGCACGCGTCGAGGGTAAGCTCCGGCTAAGCTCGTTGACCTCAAACTGTTCTCTGTGCGAGACTTAGCTGAGAAGCTTTCCGTTAAGATTCAGGCTACCACGCAGACCGAATGTGCTGCTACCTAGCGCTGAGAGAGAAAGTGCAGAGGCCAGGCGTGTTTGGGCAGAGGCAGCAGCCTGGAGGCTTTCGCTGCCAGCACCGTGCTCTCTGGGCGAGAAGCAGACGACTGTTCGTCTCCAGCTAAACGAAAGCGCGACCTGCTACGAAGAGCATAAGAACGAAGGCAGAGCAGCAGGCTGCTGTGCGAATCGCCCAGGCTGCAAGAGGAAGCGTGCGTGGCACTCGCTTGTTTGCGGATTCACTTTAGCAGTCGGAAGCAGAAAGTTCAACCTGCGGCTACTTGTGCTGCTACCTATTTCTCTTCCAGTATTCCCTGGAACCAATTCTGCTAGCTTCATGCTTGGCGATGCAGAGATGACAGTGGTAGATGCGGTGGAGAAGGGAAAAACAGAGTGCAGAGGACAGTTTCTGGTGCTTGACGTGAGGCAAGGGGAAGGTTCAGCCCAGCAGAGGCTGTTACCCCTGGAGCCTTTTTCTTTGGCAGCAGCTGCTGCAAGTGGGCAAGGGAGCTGCGAGAGTGAAGAAGGGGACGGTCCATCTAGCTGAGGAAAGAAGAAGCTCCCCGAGGCGCAGTTTGTTGTGCTCAGTTTCAAGGCTGCCTGGAGGAGGGGGGGACTTGAAGAACGCCTTCTTTCTGGACGCCTCCTTCTGGCTGTGCTCCAGCTGCATGCACTCTGCAGCACGGAAGGTTTAGGAACGTGCTGCTGGCCAGCTTGTGTCCAGGAGTGCAAGGGCTGCGCCTTCCTTTCTGAAGCAGCCAGAGCATTCTCAGCTGCATGTGCTTGTGAAGCAGCTCTTGGCTGGACATTTGAAATTGGCTCCCCTGAGTACATGAGCCCGGTGCCCAGCTGCTTGGTTCTTCGCCTTCTGTGCTCTGGACAGAAGTGAAGCCCAGCCATGGCTTGGAGCTTTGCCGCTCTTCAGCGGGAACACTGCACGCAGCCACAGTGTGCTGTGCAGGGATTTTCCTTCAGCTCGACGGACAAGCATTTTCTTGCTGTTTCACCGAGTGCAAACTGTCCGTGTAGCTCTCGCTCAGCGAAATGCGTTTGGAGAGAAACACTTGCTGGAGTAGCTTTTCGCTGGGCAAGACTTTCAACACAGCACCACAATTCGGGCAAGGAGCAGCAGAAAGGAAGACCATCTTTTGGTCCTGGCACCTTCTTCTGGGCGAGACGCCTATCCGCCTCTTCGCTCCCTGCAAGGCTGTAAGCTTGGCGCTGGTACTTGCAAGGGAGAAGGCAGGTGCAGAGAGCACCGCCGTCTGCCGGCGCTGTGCAGGCTGGAAAGGAAAGAGGGCTACCACTAGGATGTGCTGCAAATACAGGTTTCCACGCGTCGAGGGTAAGCTCCGGCTAAGCTCGTTGACCTCAAACTGTTCTCTGTGCGAGACTTAGCTGAGAAGCTTTCCGTTAAGATTCAGGCTACCACGCAGACCGAATGTGCTGCTACCTAGCGCTGAGAGAGAAAGTGCAGAGGCCAGGCGTGTTTGGGCAGAGGCAGCAGCCTGGAGGCTTTCGCTGCCAGCACCGTGCTCTCTGGGCGAGAAGCAGACGACTGTTCGTCTCCAGCTAAACGAAAGCGCGACCTGCTACGAAGAGCATAAGAACGAAGGCAGAGCAGCAGGCTGCTGTGCGAATCGCCCAGGCTGCAAGAGGAAGCGTGCGTGGCACTCGCTTGTTTGCGGATTCACTTTAGCAGTCGGAAGCAGAAAGTTCAACCTGCGGCTACTTGTGCTGCTACCTATTTCTCTTCCAGTATTCCCTGGAACCAATTCTGCTAGCTTCATGCTTGGCGATGCAGAGATGACAGTGGTAGATGCGGTGGAGAAGGGAAAAACAGAGTGCAGAGGACAGTTTCTGGTGCTTGACGTGAGGCAAGGGGAAGGTTCAGCCCAGCAGAGGCTGTTACCCCTGGAGCCTTTTTCTTTGGCAGCAGCTGCTGCAAGTGGGCAAGGGAGCTGCGAGAGTGAAGAAGGGGACGGTCCATCTAGCTGAGGAAAGAAGAAGCTCCCCGAGGCGCAGTTTGTTGTGCTCAGTTTCAAGGCTGCCTGGAGGAGGGGGGGACTTGAAGAACGCCTTCTTTCTGGACGCCTCCTTCTGGCTGTGCTCCAGCTGCATGCACTCTGCAGCACGGAAGGTTTAGGAACGTGCTGCTGGCCAGCTTGTGTCCAGGAGTGCAAGGGCTGCGCCTTCCTTTCTGAAGCAGCCAGAGCATTCTCAGCTGCATGTGCTTGTGAAGCAGCTCTTGGCTGGACATTTGAAATTGGCTCCCCTGAGTACATGAGCCCGGTGCCCAGCTGCTTGGTTCTTCGCCTTCTGTGCTCTGGACAGAAGTGAAGCCCAGCCATGGCTTGGAGCTTTGCCGCTCTTCAGCGGGAACACTGCACGCAGCCACAGTGTGCTGTGCAGGGATTTTCCTTCAGCTCGACGGACAAGCATTTTCTTGCTGTTTCACCGAGTGCAAACTGTCCGTGTAGCTCTCGCTCAGCGAAATGCGTTTGGAGAGAAACACTTGCTGGAGTAGCTTTTCGCTGGGCAAGACTTTCAACACAGCACCACAATTCGGGCAAGGAGCAGGAGAAAGGAAGACCATCTTTTGGTCCTGGCACCTTCTTCTGGGCGAGACGCCTATCCGCCTCTTCGCTCCCTGCAAGGCTGTAAGCTTGGCGCTGGTACTTGCAAGGGAGAAGGCAGGTGCAGAGAGCACCGCCGTCTGCCGGCGCTGTGCAGGCTGGAAAGGAAAGAGGGCTACCACTAGGATGTGCTGCAAATACAGGTTTGCACGCGTCGAGGGTAAGCTCCGGCTAAGCTCGTTGACCTCAAACTGTTCTCTGTGCGAGACTTAGCTGAGAAGCTTTCCGTTAAGATTCAGGCTACCACGCAGACCGAATGTGCTGCTACCTAGCGCTGAGAGAGAAAGTGCAGAGGCCAGGCGTGTTTGGGCAGAGGCAGCAGCCTGGAGGCTTTCGCTGCCAGCACCGTGCTCTCTGGGCGAGAAGCAGACGACTGTTCGTCTCCAGCTAAACGAAAGCGCGACCTGCTACGAAGAGCATAAGAACGAAGGCAGAGCAGCAGGCTGCTGTGCGAATCGCCCAGGCTGCAAGAGGAAGCGTGCGTGGCACTCGCTTGTTTGCGGATTCACTTTAGCAGTCGGAAGCAGAAAGTTCAACCTGCGGCTACTTGTGCTGCTACCTATTTCTCTTCCAGTATTCCCTGGAACCAATTCTGCTAGCTTCATGCTTGGAGATGCAGAGATGACAGTGGTAGATGCGGTGGAGAAGGGAAAAACAGAGTGCAGAGGACAGTTTCTGGTGCTTGACGTGAGGCAAGGGGAAGGTTCAGCCCAGCAGAGGCTTTGACTTCTGGAGCCTTTTTCTTTGGCAGCAGCTGCTGCAAGTGGGCAAGGGAGCTGCGAGAGTGAAGAAGGGGACGGTCCATCTAGCTGAGGAAAGAAGAAGCTCCCCGAGGCGCAGTTTGTTGTGCTCAGTTTCAAGGCTGCCTGGAGGAGGGGGGGACTTGAAGAACGCCTTCTTTCTGGACGCCTCCTTCTGGCTGTGCTCCAGCTGCATGCACTCTGCAGCACGGAAGGTTTAGGAACGTGCTGCTGGCCAGCTTGTGTCCAGGAGTGCAAGGGCTGCGCCTTCCTTTCTGAAGCAGCCAGAGCATTCTCAGCTGCATGTGCTTGTGAAGCAGCTCTTGGCTGGACATTTGAAATTGGCTCCCCTGAGTACATGAGCCCGGTGCCCAGCTGCTTGGTTCTTCGCCTTCTGTGCTCTGGACAGAAGTGAAGCCCAGCCATGGCTTGGAGCTTTGCCGCTCTTCAGCGGGAACACTGCACGCAGCCACAGTGTGCTGTGCAGGGATTTTCCTTCAGCTCGACGGACAAGCATTTTCTTGCTGTTTCACCGAGTGCAAACTGTCCGTGTAGCTCTCGCTCAGCGAAATGCGTTTGGAGAGAAACACTTGCTGGAGTAGCTTTTCGCTGGGCAAGACTTTCAACACAGCACCACAATTCGGGCAAGGAGCAGGAGAAAGGAAGACCATCTTTTGGTCCTGGCACCTTCTTCTGGGCGACACGCCTATCCGCCTCTTCGCTCCCTGCAAGGCTGTAAGCTTGGCGCTGGTACTTGCAAGGGAGAAGGCAGGTGCAGAGAGCACCGCCGTCTGCCGGCGCTGTGCAGGCTGGAAAGGAAAGAGGGCTACCACTAGGATGTGCTGCAAATACAGGTTTCCACGCGTCGAGGGTAAGCTCCGCGTAAGCTCGTTGACCTCAAACTGTTCTCTGTGCGAGACTTAGCTGAGAAGCTTTCCGTTAAGATTCAGGCTACCACGCAGACCGAATGTGCTGCTACCTAGCGCTGAGAGAGAAAGTGCAGAGGCCAGGCGTGTTTGGGCAGAGGCAGCAGCCTGGAGGCTTTCGCTGCCAGCACCGTGCTCTCTGGGCGAGAAGCAGACGACTGTTCGTCTCCAGCTAAACGAAAGCGCGACCTGCTACGAAGAGCATAAGAACGAAGGCAGAGCAGCAGGCTGCTGTGCGAATCGCCCAGGCTGCAAGAGGAAGCGTGCGTGGCACTCGCTTGTTTGCGGATTCACTTTAGCAGTCGGAAGCAGAAAGTTCAACCTGCGGCTACTTGTGCTGCTACCTATTTCTCTTCCAGTATTCCCTGGAACCAATTCTGCTAGCTTCATGCTTGGAGATGCAGAGATGACAGTGGTAGATGCGGTGGAGAAGGGAAAAACAGAGTGCAGAGGACAGTTTCTGGTGCTTGACGTGAGGCAAGGGGAAGGTTCAGCCCAGCAGAGGCTTTGACTTCTGGAGCCTTTTTCTTTGGCAGCAGCTGCTGCAAGTGGGCAAGGGAGCTGCGAGAGTGAAGAAGGGGACGGTCCATCTAGCTGAGGAAAGAAGAAGCTCCCCGAGGCGCAGTTTGTTGTGCTCAGTTTCAAGGCTGCCTGGAGGAGGGGGGGGCTTGAAGAACGCCTTCTTTCTGGACGCCTCCTTCTGGCTGTGCTCCAGCTGCATGCACTCTGCAGCACGGAAGGTTTAGGAACCTGCTGCTGGCCAGCTTGTGTCCAGGAGTGCAAGGGCTGCGCCTTCCTTTCTGAAGCAGCCAGAGCATTCTCAGCTGCATGTGCTTGTGAAGCAGCTCTTGGCTGGACATTTGAAATTGGCTCCCCTGAGTACATGAGCCCGGTGCCCAGCTGCTTGGTTCTTCGCCTTCTGTGCTCTGGACAGAAGTGAAGCCCAGCCATGGCTTGGAGCTTTGCCGCTCTTCAGCGTGAACACTGCACGCAGCCACAGTGTGCTGTGCAGGGATTTTCCTTCAGCTCGACGGACAAGCATTTTCTTGCTGTTTCACCGAGTGCAAACTGTCCGTGTAGCTCTCGCTCAGCGAAATGCGTTTGGAGAGAAACACTTGCTGGAGTAGCTTTTCGCTGGGCAAGACTTTCAACACAGCACCACAATTCGGGCAAGGAGCAGGAGAAAGGAAGACCATCTTTTGGTCCTGGCACCTTCTTCTGGGCGACACGCCTATCCGCCTCTTCGCTCCCTGCAAGGCTGTAAGCTTGGCGCTGGTACTTGCAAGGGAGAAGGCAGGTGCAGAGAGCACCGCCGTCTGCCGGCGCTGTGCAGGCTGGAAAGGAAAGAGGGCTACCACTAGGATGTGCTGCAAATACAGGTTTGCACGCGTCGAGGGTAAGCTCCGGCTAAGCTCGTTGACCTCAAACTGTTCTCTGTGCGAGACTTAGCTGAGAAGCTTTCCGTTAAGATTCAGGCTACCACGCAGACCGAATATGCTGCTACCTAGCGCTGAGAGAGAAAGTGCAGAGGCCAGGCGTGTTTGGGCAGAGGCAGCAGCCTGGAGGCTTTCGCTGCCAGCACCGTGCTCTCTGGGCGAGAAGCAGACGACTGTTCGTCTCCAGCTAAACGAAAGCGCGACCTGCTACGAAGAGCATAAGAACGAAGGCAGAGCAGCAGGCTGCTGTGCGAATCGCCCAGGCTGCAAGAGGAAGCGTGCGTGGCACTCGCTTGTTTGCGGATTCACTTTAGCAGTCGGAAGCAGAAAGTTCAACCTGCGGCTACTTGTGCTGCTACCTATTTCTCTTCCAGTATTCCCTGGAACCAATTCTGCTAGCTTCATGCTTGGCGATGCAGAGATGACAGTGGTAGATGCGGTGGAGAAGGGAAAAACAGAGTGCAGAGGACAGTTTCTGGTGCTTGACGTGAGGCAAGGGGAAGGTTCAGCCCAGCAGAGGCTGTTACCCCTGGAGCCTTTTTCTTTGGCAGCAGCTGCTGCAAGTGGGCAAGGGAGCTGCGAGAGTGAAGAAGGGGACGGTCCATCTAGCTGAGGAAAGAAGAAGCTCCCCGAGGCGCAGTTTGTTGTGCTCAGTTTCAAGGCTGCCTGGAGGAGGGGGGGACTTGAAGAACGCCTTCTTTCTGGACGCCTCCTTCTGGCTGTGCTCCAGCTGCATGCACTCTGCAGCACGGAAGGTTTAGGAACGTGCTGCTGGCCAGCTTGTGTCCAGGAGTGCAAGGGCTGCGCCTTCCTTTCTGAAGCAGCCAGAGCATTCTCAGCTGCATGTGCTTGTGAAGCAGCTCTTGGCTGGACATTTGAAATTGGCTCCCCTGAGTACATGAGCCCGGTGCCCAGCTGCTTGGTTCTTCGCCTTCTGTGCTCTGGACAGAAGTGAAGCCCAGCCATGGCTTGGAGCTTTGCCGCTCTTCAGCGGGAACACTGCACGCAGCCACAGTGTGCTGTGCAGGGATTTTCCTTCAGCTCGACGGACAAGCATTTTCTTGCTGTTTCACCGAGTGCAAACTGTCCGTGTAGCTCTCGCTCAGCGAAATGCGTTTGGAGAGAAACACTTGCTGGAGTAGCTTTTCGCTGGGCAAGACTTTCAACACAGCCCCACAATTCGGGCAAGGAGCAGGAGAAAGGAAGACCATCTTTTGGTCCTGGCACCTTCTTCTGGGCGAGACGCCTATCCGCCTCTTCGCTCCCTGCAAGGCTGTAAGCTTGGCGCTGGTACTTGCAAGGGAGAAGGCAGGTGCAGAGAGCACCGCCGTCTGCCGGCGCTGTGCAGGCTGGAAAGGAAAGAGGGCTACCACTAGGATGTGCTGCAAATACAGGTTTCCACGCGTCGAGGGTAAGCTCCGGCTAAGCTCGTTGACCTCAAACTGTTCTCTGTGCGAGACTTAGCTGAGAAGCTTTCCGTTAAGATTCAGGCTACCACGCAGACCGAATATGCTGCTACCTAGCGCTGAGAGAGAAAGTGCAGAGGCCAGGCGTGTTTGGGCAGAGGCAGCAGCCTGGAGGCTTTCGCTGCCAGCACCGTGCTCTCTGGGCGAGAAGCAGACGACTGTTCGTCTCCAGCTAAACGAAAGCGCGACCTGCTACGAAGAGCATAAGAACGAAGGCAGAGCAGCAGGCTGCTGTGCGAATCGCCCAGGCTGCAAGAGGAAGCGTGCGTGGCACTCGCTTGTTTGCGGATTCACTTTAGCAGTCGGAAGCAGAAAGTTCAACCTGCGGCTACTTGTGCTGCTACCTATTTCTCTTCCAGTATTCCCTGGAACCAATTCTGCTAGCTTCATGCTTGGCGATGCAGAGATGACAGTGGTAGATGCGGTGGAGAAGGGAAAAACAGAGTGCAGAGGACAGTTTCTGGTGCTTGACGTGAGGCAAGGGGAAGGTTCAGCCCAGCAGAGGCTGTTACCCCTGGAGCCTTTTTCTTTGGCAGCAGCTGCTGCAAGTGGGCAAGGGAGCTGCGAGAGTGAAGAAGGGGACGGTCCATCTAGCTGAGGAAAGAAGAAGCTCCCCGAGGCGCAGTTTGTTGTGCTCAGTTTCAAGGCTGCCTGGAGGAGGGGGGGACTTGAAGAACGCCTTCTTTCTGGACGCCTCCTTCTGGCTGTGCTCCAGCTGCATGCACTCTGCAGCACGGAAGGTTTAGGAACGTGCTGCTGGCCAGCTTGTGTCCAGGAGTGCAAGGGCTGCGCCTTCCTTTCTGAAGCAGCCAGAGCATTCTCAGCTGCATGTGCTTGTGAAGCAGCTCTTGGCTGGACATTTGAAATTGGCTCCCCTGAGTACATGAGCCCGGTGCCCAGCTGCTTGGTTCTTCGCCTTCTGTGCTCTGGACAGAAGTGAAGCCCAGCCATGGCTTGGAGCTTTGCCGCTCTTCAGCGTGAACACTGCACGCAGCCACAGTGTGCTGTGCAGGGATTTTCCTTCAGCTCGACGGACAAGCATTTTCTTGCTGTTTCACCGAGTGCAAACTGTCCGTGTAGCTCTCGCTCAGCGAAATGCGTTTGGAGAGAAACACTTGCTGGAGTAGCTTTTCGCTGGGCAAGACTTTCAACACAGCACCACAATTCGGGCAAGGAGCAGGAGAAAGGAAGACCATCTTTTGGTCCTGGCACCTTCTTCTGGGCGAGACGCCTATCCGCCTCTTCGCTCCCTGCAAGGCTGTAAGCTTGGCGCTGGTACTTGCAAGGGAGAAGGCAGGTGCAGAGAGCACCGCCGTCTGCCGGCGCTGTGCAGGCTGGAAAGGAAAGAGGGCTACCACTAGGATGTGCTGCAAATACAGGTTTGCACGCGTCGAGGGTAAGCTCCGGCTAAGCTCGTTGACCTCAAACTGTTCTCTGTGCGAGACTTAGCTGAGAAGCTTTCCGTTAAGATTCAGGCTACCACGCAGACCGAATGTGCTGCTACCTAGCGCTGAGAGAGAAAGTGCAGAGGCCAGGCGTGTTTGGGCAGAGGCAGCAGCCTGGAGGCTTTCGCTGCCAGCACCGTGCTCTCTGGGCGAGAAGCAGACGACTGTTCGTCTCCAGCTAAACGAAAGCGCGACCTGCTACGAAGAGCATAAGAACGAAGGCAGAGCAGCAGGCTGCTGTGCGAATCGCCCAGGCTGCAAGAGGAAGCGTGCGTGGCACTCGCTTGTTTGCGGATTCACTTTAGCAGTCGGAAGCAGAAAGTTCAACCTGCGGCTACTTGTGCTGCTACCTATTTCTCTTCCAGTATTCCCTGGAACCAATTCTGCTAGCTTCATGCTTGGCGATGCAGAGATGACAGTGGTAGATGCGGTGGAGAAGGGAAAAACAGAGTGCAGAGGACAGTTTCTGGTGCTTGACGTGAGGCAAGGGGAAGGTTCAGCCCAGCAGAGGCTTTGACTTCTGGAGCCTTTTTCTTTGGCAGCAGCTGCTGCAAGTGGGCAAGGGAGCTGCGAGAGTGAAGAAGGGGACGGTCCATCTAGCTGAGGAAAGAAGAAGCTCCCCGAGGCGCAGTTTGTTGTGCTCAGTTTCAAGGCTGCCTGGAGGAGGGGGGGGCTTGAAGAACGCCTTCTTTCTGGACGCCTCCTTCTGGCTGTGCTCCAGCTGCATGCACTCTGCAGCACGGAAGGTTTAGGAACGTGCTGCTGGCCAGCTTGTGTCCAGGAGTGCAAGGGCTGCGCCTTCCTTTCTGAAGCAGCCAGAGCATTCTCAGCTGCATGTGCTTGTGAAGCAGCTCTTGGCTGGACATTTGAAATTGGCTCCCCTGAGTACATGAGCCCGGTGCCCAGCTGCTTGGTTCTTCGCCTTCTGTGCTCTGGACAGAAGTGAAGCCCAGCCATGGCTTGGAGCTTTGCCGCTCTTCAGCGTGAACACTGCACGCAGCCACAGTGTGCTGTGCAGGGATTTTCCTTCAGCTCGACGGACAAGCATTTTCTTGCTGTTTCACCGAGTGCAAACTGTCCGTGTAGCTCTCGCTCAGCGAAATGCGTTTGGAGAGAAACACTTGCTGGAGTAGCTTTTCGCTGGGCAAGACTTTCAACACAGCACCACAATTCGGGCAAGGAGCAGCAGAAAGGAAGACCATCTTTTGGTCCTGGCACCTTCTTCTGGGCGACACGCCTATCCGCCTCTTCGCTCCCTGCAAGGCTGTAAGCTTGGCGCTGGTACTTGCAAGGGAGAAGGCAGGTGCAGAGAGCACCGCCGTCTGCCGGCGCTGTGCAGGCTGGAAAGGAAAGAGGGCTACCACTAGGATGTGCTGCAAATACAGGTTTGCACGCGTCGAGGGTAAGCTCCGGCTAAGCTCGTTGACCTCAACCTGTTCTCTGTGCGAGACTTAGCTGAGAAGCTTTCCGTTAAGATTCAGGCTACCACGCAGACCGAATGTGCTGCTACCTAGCGCTGAGAGAGAAAGTGCAGAGGCCAGGCGTGTTTGGGCAGAGGCAGCAGCCTGGAGGCTTTCGCTGCCAGCACCGTGCTCTCTGGGCGAGAAGCAGACGACTGTTCGTCTCCAGCTAAACGAAAGCGCGACCTGCTACGAAGAGCATAAGAACGAAGGCAGAGCAGCAGGCTGCTGTGCGAATCGCCCAGGCTGCAAGAGGAAGCGTGCGTGGCACTCGCTTGTTTGCGGATTCACTTTAGCAGTCGGAAGCAGAAAGTTCAACCTGCGGCTACTTGTGCTGCTACCTATTTCTCTTCCAGTATTCCCTGGAACCAATTCTGCTAGCTTCATGCTTGGCGATGCAGAGATGACAGTGGTAGATGCGGTGGAGAAGGGAAAAACAGAGTGCAGAGGACAGTTTCTGGTGCTTGACGTGAGGCAAGGGGAAGGTTCAGCCCAGCAGAGGCTGTTACCCCTGGAGCCTTTTTCTTTGGCAGCAGCTGCTGCAAGTGGGCAAGGGAGCTGCGAGAGTGAAGAAGGGGACGGTCCATCTAGCTGAGGAAAGAAGAAGCTCCCCGAGGCGCAGTTTGTTGTGCTCAGTTTCAAGGCTGCCTGGAGGAGGGGGGGACTTGAAGAACGCCTTCTTTCTGGACGCCTCCTTCTGGCTGTGCTCCAGCTGCATGCACTCTGCAGCACGGAAGGTTTAGGAACGTGCTGCTGGCCAGCTTGTGTCCAGGAGTGCAAGGGCTGCGCCTTCCTTTCTGAAGCAGCCAGAGCATTCTCAGCTGCATGTGCTTGTGAAGCAGCTCTTGGCTGGACATTTGAAATTGGCTCCCCTGAGTACATGAGCCCGGTGCCCAGCTGCTTGGTTCTTCGCCTTCTGTGCTCTGGACAGAAGTGAAGCCCAGCCATGGCTTGGAGCTTTGCCGCTCTTCAGCGTGAACACTGCACGCAGCCACAGTGTGCTGTGCAGGGATTTTCCTTCAGCTCGACGGACAAGCATTTTCTTGCTGTTTCACCGAGTGCAAACTGTCCGTGTAGCTCTCGCTCAGCGAAATGCGTTTGGAGAGAAACACTTGCTGGAGTAGCTTTTCGCTGGGCAAGACTTTCAACACAGCACCACAATTCGGGCAAGGAGCAGCAGAAAGGAAGACCATCTTTTGGTCCTGGCACCTTCTTCTGGGCGACACGCCTATCCGCCTCTTCGCTCCCTGCAAGGCTGTAAGCTTGGCGCTGGTACTTGCAAGGGAGAAGGCAGGTGCAGAGAGCACCGCCGTCTGCCGGCGCTGTGCAGGCTGGAAAGGAAAGAGGGCTACCACTAGGATGTGCTGCAAATACAGGTTTGCACGCGTCGAGGGTAAGCTCCGGCTAAGCTCGTTGACCTCAAACTGTTCTCTGTGCGAGACTTAGCTGAGAAGCTTTCCGTTAAGATTCAGGCTACCACGCAGACCGAATGTGCTGCTACCTAGCGCTGAGAGAGAAAGTGCAGAGGCCAGGCGTGTTTGGGCAGAGGCAGCAGCCTGGAGGCTTTCGCTGCCAGCACCGTGCTCTCTGGGCGAGAAGCAGACGACTGTTCGTCTCCAGCTAAACGAAAGCGCGACCTGCTACGAAGAGCATAAGAACGAAGGCAGAGCAGCAGGCTGCTGTGCGAATCGCCCAGGCTGCAAGAGGAAGCGTGCGTGGCACTCGCTTGTTTGCGGATTCACTTTAGCAGTCGGAAGCAGAAAGTTCAACCTGCGGCTACTTGTGCTGCTACCTATTTCTCTTCCAGTATTCCCTGGAACCAATTCTGCTAGCTTCATGCTTGGCGATGCAGAGATGACAGTGGTAGATGCGGTGGAGAAGGGAAAAACAGAGTGCAGAGGACAGTTTCTGGTGCTTGACGTGAGGCAAGGGGAAGGTTCAGCCCAGCAGAGGCTGTTACCCCTGGAGCCTTTTTCTCTGGCAGCAGCTGCTGCAAGTGGGCAAGGGAGCTGCGAGAGTGAAGAAGGGGACGGTCCATCTAGCTGAGGAAAGAAGAAGCTCCCCGAGGCGCAGTTTGTTGTGCTCAGTTTCAAGGCTGCCTGGAGGAGGGGGGGACTTGAAGAACGCCTTCTTTCTGGACGCCTCCTTCTGGCTGTGCTCCAGCTGCATGCACTCTGCAGCACGGAAGGTTTAGGAACGTGCTGCTGGCCAGCTTGTGTCCAGGAGTGCAAGGGCTGCGCCTTCCTTTCTGAAGCAGCCAGAGCATTCTCAGCTGCATGTGCTTGTGAAGCAGCTCTTGGCTGGACATTTGAAATTGGCTCCCCTGAGTACATGAGCCCGGTGCCCAGCTGCTTGGTTCTTCGCCTTCTGTGCTCTGGACAGAAGTGAAGCCCAGCCATGGCTTGGAGCTTTGCCGCTCTTCAGCGTGAACACTGCACGCAGCCACAGTGTGCTGTGCAGGGATTTTCCTTCAGCTCGACGGACAAGCATTTTCTTGCTGTTTCACCGAGTGCAAACTGTCCGTGTAGCTCTCGCTCAGCGAAATGCGTTTGGAGAGAAACACTTGCTGGAGTAGCTTTTCGCTGGGCAAGACTTTCAACACAGCACCACAATTCGGGCAAGGAGCAGCAGAAAGGAAGACCATCTTTTGGTCCTGGCACCTTCTTCTGGGCGAGACGCCTATCCGCCTCTTCGCTCCCTGCAAGGCTGTAAGCTTGGCGCTGGTACTTGCAAGGGAGAAGGCAGGTGCAGAGAGCACCGCCGTCTGCCGGCGCTGTGCAGGCTGGAAAGGAAAGAGGGCTACCACTAGGATGTGCTGCAAATACAGGTTTGCACGCGTCGAGGGTAAGCTCCGGCTAAGCTCGTTGACCTCAAACTGTTCTCTGTGCGAGACTTAGCTGAGAAGCTTTCCGTTAAGATTCAGGCTACCACGCAGACCGAATGTGCTGCTACCTAGCGCTGAGAGAGAAAGTGCAGAGGCCAGGCGTGTTTTGGGCAGAGGCAGCAGCCTGGAGGCTTTCGCTGCCAGCACCGTGCTCTCTGGGCGAGAAGCAGACGACTGTTCGTCTCCAGCTAAACGAAAGCGCGACCTGCTACGAAGAGCATAAGAACGAAGGCAGAGCAGCAGGCTGCTGTGCGAATCGCCCAGGCTGCAAGAGGAAGCGTGCGTGGCACTCGCTTGTTTGCGGATTCACTTTAGCAGTCGGAAGCAGAAAGTTCAACCTGCGGCTACTTGTGCTGCTACCTATTTCTCTTCCAGTATTCCCTGGAACCAATTCTGCTAGCTTCATGCTTGGAGATGCAGAGATGACAGTGGTAGATGCGGTGGAGAAGGCAAAAACAGAGTGCAGAGGACAGTTTCTGGTGCTTGACGTGAGGCAAGGGGAAGGTTCAGCCCAGCAGAGGCTGTTACCCCTGGAGCCTTTTTCTTTGGCAGCAGCTGCTGCAAGTGGGCAAGGGAGCTGCGAGAGTGAAGAAGGGGACGGTCCATCTAGCTGAGGAAAGAAGAAGCTCCCCGAGGCGCAGTTTGTTGTGCTCAGTTTCAAGGCTGCCTGGAGGAGGGGGGGACTTGAAGAACGCCTTCTTTCTGGACGCCTCCTTCTGGCTGTGCTCCAGCTGCATGCACTCTGCAGCACGGAAGGTTTAGGAACGTGCTGCTGGCCAGCTTGTGTCCAGGAGTGCAAGGGCTGCGCCTTCCTTTCTGAAGCAGCCAGAGCATTCTCAGCTGCATGTGCTTGTGAAGCAGCTCTTGGCTGGACATTTGAAATTGGCTCCCCTGAGTACATGAGCCCGGTGCCCAGCTGCTTGGTTCTTCGCCTTCTGTGCTCTGGACAGAAGTGAAGCCCAGCCATGGCTTGGAGCTTTGCCGCTCTTCAGCGTGAACACTGCACGCAGCCACAGTGTGCTGTGCAGGGATTTTCCTTCAGCTCGACGGACAAGCATTTTCTTGCTGTTTCACCGAGTGCAAACTGTCCGTGTAGCTCTCGCTCAGCGAAATGCGTTTGGAGAGAAACACTTGCTGGAGTAGCTTTTCGCTGGGCAAGACTTTCAACACAGCACCACAATTCGGGCAAGGAGCAGGAGAAAGGAAGA
Organism: Corvus hawaiiensis; assembly: GCF_020740725.1. Taxonomy (NCBI): domain Eukaryota; kingdom Metazoa; phylum Chordata; class Aves; order Passeriformes; family Corvidae; genus Corvus; species Corvus hawaiiensis. Next base: position 9,524,886 of record NC_063216.1, read on the forward strand.
CCATCTTTTGGTCCTGGCACCTTCTTCTGGGCGAGACGCCTATCCGCCTCTTCGCTCCCTGCAAGGCTGTAAGCTTGGCGCTGGTACTTGCAAGGGAGAAGGCAGGTGCAGAGAGCACCGCCGTCTGCCGGCGCTGTGCAGGCTGGAAAGGAAAGAGGGCTACCACTAGGATGTGCTGCAAATACAGGTTTCCACGCGTCGAGGGTAAGCTCCGGCTAAGCTCGTTGACCTCAAACTGTTCTCTGTGCGAGACTTAGCTGAGAAGCTTTCCGTTAAGATTCAGGCTACCACGCAGACCGAATGTGCTGCTACCTAGCGCTGAGAGAGAAAGTGCAGAGGCCAGGCGTGTTTGGGCAGAGGCAGCAGCCTGGAGGCTTTCGCTGCCAGCACCGTGCTCTCTGGGCGAGAAGCAGACGACTGTTCGTCTCCAGCTAAACGAAAGCGCGACCTGCTACGAAGAGCATAAGAACGAAGGCAGAGCAGCAGGCTGCTGTGCGAATCGCCCAGGCTGCAAGAGGAAGCGTGCGTGGCACTCGCTTGTTTGCGGATTCACTTTAGCAGTCGGAAGCAGAAAGTTCAACCTGCGGCTACTTGTGCTGCTACCTATTTCTCTTCCAGTATTCCCTGGAACCAATTCTGCTAGCTTCATGCTTGGCGATGCAGAGATGACAGTGGTAGATGCGGTGGAGAAGGGAAAAACAGAGTGCAGAGGACAGTTTCTGGTGCTTGACGTGAGGCAAGGGGAAGGTTCAGCCCAGCAGAGGCTGTTACCCCTGGAGCCTTTTTCTTTGGCAGCAGCTGCTGCAAGTGGGCAAGGGAGCTGCGAGAGTGAAGAAGGGGACGGTCCATCTAGCTGAGGAAAGAAGAAGCTCCCCGAGGCGCAGTTTGTTGTGCTCAGTTTCAAGGCTGCCTGGAGGGGGGGGGGGGCTTGAAGAACGCCTTCTTTCTGGACGCCTCCTTCTGGCTGTGCTCCAGCTGCATGCACTCTGCAGCACGGAAGGTTTAGGAACGTGCTGCTGGCCAGCTTGTGTCCAGGAGTGCAAGGGCTGCGCCTTCCTTTCTGAAGCAGCCAGAGCATTCTCAGCTGCATGTGCTTGTGAAGCAGCTCTTGGCTGGACATTTGAAATTGGCTCCCCTGAGTACATGAGCCCGGTGCCCAGCTGCTTGGTTCTTCGCCTTCTGTGCTCTGGACAGAAGTGAAGCCCAGCCATGGCTTGGAGCTTTGCCGCTCTTCAGCGGGAACACTGCACGCAGCCACAGTGTGCTGTGCAGGGATTTTCCTTCAGCTCGACGGACAAGCATTTTCTTGCTGTTTCACCGAGTGCAAACTGTCCGGGTAGCTCTCGCTCAGCGAAATGCGTTTGGAGAGAAACACTTGCTGGAGTAGCTTTTCGCTGGGCAAGACTTTCAACACAGCACCACAATTCGGGCAAGGAGCAGGAGAAAGGAAGACCATCTTTTGGTCGTCCTGGCACCTTCTTCTGGGCGAGACGCCTATCCGCCTTCGCTCCCTGCAAGGCTGTAAGCTTGGCGCTGGTACTTGCAAGGGAGAAGGCAGGTGCAGAGAGCACCGTCTGCCGGCGCTGTGCAGGCTGGAAAGGAAGGAAAGAGGGCTACCACTAGGATGTGCTGCAAATACAGGTTTGCACGCGTCGAGGGTAAGCTCCGGCTAGCTCGTTGACCCTCAAACTGTTCGCTCTGTGCGAGACTTAGCTGAGAAGCTTTCCGTTAAGATTCAGGCTACCACGCAGACCGAATGTGCTGCTACCTAGCGCTGAGAGAGAAAGTGCAGAGGCCAGGCGTGTTTTGGGCAGAGGCAGCAGCCTGGAGGCTTTCGCTGCCAGCACCGTGCTCTCTGGGCGAGAAGCAGACGACTGTTCGTCTCCAGCTAAACGAAAGCGCGACCTGCTACGAAGAGCATAAGAACGAAGGCAGAGCAGCAGGCTGCTGTGCGAATCGCCCAGGCTGCAAGAGGAAGCGTGCGAGGCACTCGCTTGTTTGCGGATTCACTTTAGCAGTCGGAAGCAGAAAGTTCAACCTGCGGCTACTTGTGCTGCTACCTATTTCTCTTCCAGTATTCCCTGGAACCAATTCTGCTAGCTTCATGCTTGGCGATGCAGAGATGACAGTGGTAGATGCGGTGGAGAAGGGAAAAACAGAGTGCAGAGGGACAGTTTCTGGTGCTTGACGTGAGGCAAGGGGAAGGTTCAGCCCAGAAGAGGCTGTTACCCCTGGAGCCTTTTTCTTTGGCAGCAGCTGCTGCAAGTGGGCAAGGGGAGCTGCGAGAGTGAAGAAGGGGACGGTCCATCTAGCTGAGGAAAGAAGAAGCTCCCCGAGGCGCAGTTTGTTGTGCTCAGTTTCAAGGCTGCCTGGAGGAGGGGGGGACTTGAAGAACGCCTTCTTTCTGGACGCCTCCTTCTGGCTGTGCTCCAGCTGCATGCACTCTGCAGCACGGAAGGTTTAGGAACGTGCTGCTGGCCAGCTTGTGTCTAGGAGTGCAAGGGCTGCGCCTTCCTTTCTGAAGCAGCCAGAGCATTCTCAGCTGCATGTGCTTGTGAAGCAGCTCTTGGCTGGACATTTGAAATTGGCTCCCCTGAGTACATGAGCCCGGTGCCCAGCTGCTTGGTTCTTCGCCTTCTGTGCTCTGGACAGATGTGAAGCCCAGCCATGGCTTGGAGCTTTGCCGCTCTTCAGCGGGAACACTGCACGCAGCCACAGTGTGCTGTGCAGGGATTTTCCTTCAGCTCGACGGACAAGCATTTTCTTGCTGTTTCACCGAGTGCAAACTGTCCGTGTAGCTCTCGCTCAGCGAAATGCGTTTGGAGAGAAACACTTGCTGGAGTAGCTTTTCGCTGGGCAAGACTTTCAACACAGCACCACAATTCGGGCAAGGAGCAGCAGAAAGGAAGACCATCTTTTGGTCCTGGCACCTTCTTCTGGGCGAGACGCCTATCCGCCTCTTCGCTCCCTGCAAGGCTGTAAGCTTGGCGCTGGTACTTGCAAGGGGAGAAGGCAGGTGCAGAGAGCACCGCCGTCTGCCGGCGCTGTGCAGGCTGGAAAGGAAAGAGGGCTACCACTAGGATGTGCTGCAAATACAGGTTTCCACGCGTCGAGGGTAAGCTCCGGCTAAGCTCGTTGACCTCAAACTGTTCTCTGTGCGAGACTTAGCTGAGAAGCTTTCGTTAAGATTCAGGCTACCACGCAGACCGAATGTGCTGCTACCTAGCGCTGAGAGAGAAAGTGCAGAGGCCAGGCGTGTTTGGGCAGAGGCAGCAGCCTGGAGGCTTTCGCTGCCAGCACCGTGCTCTCTGGGCGAGAAGCAGACGACTGTTCGTCTCCAGCTAAACGAAAGCGCGACCTGCTACGAAGAGCATAAGAACGAAGGCAGAGCAGCAGGCTGCTGTGCGAATCGCCCAGGCTGCAAGAGGAAGCGTGCGTGGCACTCGCTTGTTTGCGGATTCACTTTAGCAGTCGGAAGCAGAAAGTTCAACCTGCGGCTACTTGTGCTGCTACCTATTTCTCTTCCAGTATTCCCTGGAACCAATTCTGCTAGCTTCATGCTTGGCGATGCAGAGATGACAGTGGTAGATGCGGTGGAGAAGGGAAAAACAGAGTGCAGAGGACAGTTTCTGGTGCTTGACGTGAGGCAAGGGGAAGGTTCAGCCCAGCAGAGGCTGTTACCCCTGGAGCCTTTTTCTCTGGCAGCAGCTGCTGCAAGTGGGCAAGGGAGCTGCGAGAGTGAAGAAGGGGACGGTCCATCTAGCTGAGGAAAGAAGAAGCTCCCCGAGGCGCAGTTTGTTGTGCTCAGTTTCAAGGCTGCCTGGAGGGGGGGGGGACTTGAAGAACGCCTTCTTCTGGACGCCTTCCTTCTGGCTGTGCTCCAGCTGCATGCACTCTGCAGCACGGAAGGTTTAGGAACGTGCTGCTGGCCAGCTTGTGTCCAGGAGTGCAAGGGCTGCGCCTTCCTTTCTGAAGCAGCCAGAGCATTCTCAGCTGCATGTGCTTGTGAAGCAGCTCTTGGCTGGACATTTGAAATTGGCTCCCCTGAGTACATGAGCCCGGTGCCCAGCTGCTTGGTTCTTCGCCTTCTGTGCTCTGGACAGAAGTGAAGCCCAGCCATGGCTTGGAGCTTTGCCGCTCTTCAGCGTGAACACTGCACGCAGCCACAGTGTGCTGTGCAGGGATTTTCCTTCAGCTCGACGGACAAGCATTTTCTTGCTGTTTCACCGAGTGCAAACTGTCCGTGTAGCTCTCGCTCAGCGAAATGCGTTTGGAGAGAAACACTTGCTGGAGTAGCTTTTCGCTGGGCAAGACTTTCAACACAGCACCACAATTCGGGCAAGGAGCAGCAGAAAGGAAGACCATCTTTTGGTCCTGGCACCTTCTTCTGGGCGACACGCCTATCCGCCTCTTCGCTCCCTGCAAGGCTGTAAGCTTGGCGCTGGTACTTGCAAGGGAGAAGGCAGGTGCAGAGAGCACCGCCGTCTGCCGGCGCTGTGCAGGCTGGAAAGGAAAGAGGGCTACCACTAGGATGTGCTGCAAATACAGGTTTCCACGCGTCGAGGGTAAGCTCCGGCTAAGCTCGTTGACCTCAAACTGTTCTCTGTGCGAGACTTAGCTGAGAAGCTTTCCGTTAAGATTCAGGCTACCACGCAGACCGAATGTGCTGCTACCTAGCGCTGAGAGAGAAAGTGCAGAGGCCAGGCGTGTTTGGGCAGAGGCAGCAGCCTGGAGGCTTTCGCTGCCAGCACCGTGCTCTCTGGGCGAGAAGCAGACGACTGTTCGTCTCCAGCTAAACGAGAGCGCGACCTGCTACGAAGAGCATAAGAACGAAGGCAGAGCAGCAGGCTGCTGTGCGAATCGCCCAGGCTGCAAGAGGAAGCGTGCGTGGCACTCGCTTGTTTGCGGATTCACTTTAGCAGTCGGAAGCAGAAAGTTCAACCTGCGGCTACTTGTGCTGCTACCTATTTCTCTTCCAGTATTCCCTGGAACCAATTCTGCTAGCTTCATGCTTGGCGATGCAGAGATGACAGTGGTAGATGCGGTGGAGAAGGGAAAAACAGAGTGCAGAGGACAGTTTCTGGTGCTTGACGTGAGGCAAGGGGAAGGTTCAGCCCAGCAGAGGCTGTTACCCCTGGAGCCTTTTTCTTTGGCAGCAGCTGCTGCAAGTGGGCAAGGGAGCTGCGAGAGTGAAGAAGGGGACGGTCCATCTAGCTGAGGAAAGAAGAAGCTCCCCGAGGCGCAGTTTGTTGTGCTCAGTTTCAAGGCTGCCTGGAGGAGGGGGGGGCTTGAAGAACGCCTTCTTTCTGGACGCCTCCTTCTGGCTGTGCTCCAGCTGCATGCACTCTGCAGCACGGAAGGTTTAGGAACGTGCTGCTGGCCAGCTTGTGTCCAGGAGTGCAAGGGCTGCGCCTTCCTTTCTGAAGCAGCCAGAGCATTCTCAGCTGCATGTGCTTGTGAAGCAGCTCTTGGCTGGACATTTGAAATTGGCTCCCCTGAGTACATGAGCCCGGTGCCCAGCTGCTTGGTTCTTCGCCTTCTGTGCTCTGGACAGAAGTGAAGCCCAGCCATGGCTTGGAGCTTTGCCGCTCTTCAGCGTGAACACTGCACGCAGCCACAGTGTGCTGTGCAGGGATTTTCCTTCAGCTCGACGGACAAGCATTTTCTTGCTGTTTCACCGAGTGCAAACTGTCCGTGTAGCTCTCGCTCAGCGAAATGCGTTTGGAGAGAAACACTTGCTGGAGTAGCTTTTCGCTGGGCAAGACTTTCAACACAGCACCACAATTCGGGCAAGGAGCAGGAGAAAGGAAGACCATCTTTTGGTCCTGGCACCTTCTTCTGGGCGACACGCCTATCCGCCTCTTCGCTCCCTGCAAGGCTGTAAGCTTGGCGCTGGTACTTGCAAGGGAGAAGGCAGGTGCAGAGAGCACCGCCGTCTGCCGGCGCTGTGCAGGCTGGAAAGGAAAGAGGGCTACCACTAGGATGTGCTGCAAATACAGGTTTGCACGCGTCGAGGGTAAGCTCCGGCTAAGCTCGTTGACCTCAAACTGTTCTCTGTGCGAGACTTAGCTGAGAAGCTTTCCGTTAAGATTCAGGCTACCACGCAGACCGAATGTGCTGCTACCTAGCGCTGAGAGAGAAAGTGCAGAGGCCAGGCGTGTTTGGGCAGAGGCAGCAGCCTGGAGGCTTTCGCTGCCAGCACCGTGCTCTCTGGGCGAGAAGCAGACGACTGTTCGTCTCCAGCTAAACGAAAGCGCGACCTGCTACGAAGAGCATAAGAACGAAGGCAGAGCAGCAGGCTGCTGTGCGAATCGCCCAGGCTGCAAGAGGAAGCGTGCGTGGCACTCGCTTGTTTGCGGATTCACTTTAGCAGTCGGAAGCAGAAAGTTCAACCTGCGGCTACTTGTGCTGCTACCTATTTCTCTTCCAGTATTCCCTGGAACCAATTCTGCTAGCTTCATGCTTGGCGATGCAGAGATGACAGTGGTAGATGCGGTGGAGAAGGGAAAAACAGAGTGCAGAGGACAGTTTCTGGTGCTTGACGTGAGGCAAGGGGAAGGTTCAGCCCAGCAGAGCCTGTTACCCCTGGAGCCTTTTTCTTTGGCAGCAGCTGCTGCAAGTGGGCAAGGGAGCTGCGAGAGTGAAGAAGGGGACGGTCCATCTAGCTGAGGAAAGAAGAAGCTCCCCGAGGCGCAGTTTGTTGTGCTCAGTTTCAAGGCTGCCTGGAGGAGGGGGGGGCTTGAAGAACGCCTTCTTTCTGGACGCCTCCTTCTGGCTGTGCTCCAGCTGCATGCACTCTGCAGCACGGAAGGTTTAGGAACGTGCTGCTGGCCAGCTTGTGTCCAGGAGTGCAAGGGCTGCGCCTTCCTTTCTGAAGCAGCCAGAGCATTCTCAGCTGCATGTGCTTGTGAAGCAGCTCTTGGCTGGACATTTGAAATTGGCTCCCCTGAGTACATGAGCCCGGTGCCCAGCTGCTTGGTTCTTCGCCTTCTGTGCTCTGGACAGAAGTGAAGCCCAGCCATGGCTTGGAGCTTTGCCGCTCTTCAGCGTGAACACTGCACGCAGCCACAGTGTGCTGTGCAGGGATTTTCCTTCAGCTCGACGGACAAGCATTTTCTTGCTGTTTCACCGAGTGCAAACTGTCCGTGTAGCTCTCGCTCAGCGAAATGCGTTTGGAGAGAAACACTTGCTGGAGTAGCTTTTCGCTGGGCAAGACTTTCAACACAGCACCACAATTCGGGCAAGGAGCAGCAGAAAGGAAGACCATCTTTTGGTCCTGGCACCTTCTTCTGGGCGAGACGCCTATCCGCCTCTTCGCTCCCTGCAAGGCTGTAAGCTTGGCGCTGGTACTTGCAAGGGAGAAGGCAGGTGCAGAGAGCACCGCCGTCTGCCGGCGCTGTGCAGGCTGGAAAGGAAAGAGGGCTACCACTAGGATGTGCTGCAAATACAGGTTTGCACGCGTCGAGGGTAAGCTCCGGCTAAGCTCGTTGACCTCAAACTGTTCTCTGTGCGAGACTTAGCTGAGAAGCTTTCCGTTAAGATTCAGGCTACCACGCAGACCGAATGTGCTGCTACCTAGCGCTGAGAGAGAAAGTGCAGAGGCCAGGCGTGTTTGGGCAGAGGCAGCAGCCTGGAGGCTTTCGCTGCCAGCACCGTGCTCTCTGGGCGAGAAGCAGACGACTGTTCGTCTCCAGCTAAACGAAAGCGCGACCTGCTACGAAGAGCATAAGAACGAAGGCAGAGCAGCAGGCTGCTGTGCGAATCGCCCAGGCTGCAAGAGGAAGCGTGCGTGGCACTCGCTTGTTTGCGGATTCACTTTAGCAGTCGGAAGCAGAAAGTTCAACCTGCGGCTACTTGTGCTGCTACCTATTTCTCTTCCAGTATTCCCTGGAACCAATTCTGCTAGCTTCATGCTTGGCGATGCAGAGATGACAGTGGTAGATGCGGTGGAGAAGGGAAAAACAGAGTGCAGAGGACAGTTTCTGGTGCTTGACGTGAGGCAAGGGGAAGGTTCAGCCCAGCAGAGCCTGTTACCCCTGGAGCCTTTTTCTTTGGCAGCAGCTGCTGCAAGTGGGCAAGGGAGCTGCGAGAGTGAAGAAGGGGACGGTCCATCTAGCTGAGGAAAGAAGAAGCTCCCCGAGGCGCAGTTTGTTGTGCTCAGTTTCAAGGCTGCCTGGAGGGGGGGGGGGGCTTGAAGAACGCCTTCTTTCTGGACGCCTCCTTCTGGCTGTGCTCCAGCTGCATGCACTCTGCAGCACGGAAGGTTTAGGAACGTGCTGCTGGCCAGCTTGTGTCCAGGAGTGCAAGGGCTGCGCCTTCCTTTCTGAAGCAGCCAGAGCATTCTCAGCTGCATGTGCTTGTGAAGCAGCTCTTGGCTGGACATTTGAAATTGGCTCCCCTGAGTACATGAGCCCGGTGCCCAGCTGCTTGGTTCTTCGCCTTCTGTGCTCTGGACAGAAGTGAAGCCCAGCCATGGCTTGGAGCTTTGCCGCTCTTCAGCGGGAACACTGCACGCAGCCACAGTGTGCTGTGCAGGGATTTTCCTTCAGCTCGACGGACAAGCATTTTCTTGCTGTTTCACCGAGTGCAAACTGTCCGTGTAGCTCTCGCTCAGCGAAATGCGTTTGGAGAGAAACACTTGCTGGAGTAGCTTTTCGCTGGGCAAGACTTTCAACACAGCACCACAATTCGGGCAAGGAGCAGCAGAAAGGAAGACCATCTTTTGGTCCTGGCACCTTCTTCTGGGCGAGACGCCTATCCGCCTCTTCGCTCCCTGCAAGGCTGTAAGCTTGGCGCTGGTACTTGCAAGGGAGAAGGCAGGTGCAGAGAGCACCGCCGTCTGCCGGCGCTGTGCAGGCTGGAAAGGAAAGAGGGCTACCACTAGGATGTGCTGCAAATACAGGTTTCCACGCGTCGAGGGTAAGCTCCGGCTAAGCTCGTTGACCTCAAACTGTTCTCTGTGCGAGACTTAGCTGAGAAGCTTTCCGTTAAGATTCAGGCTACCACGCAGACCGAATGTGCTGCTACCTAGCGCTGAGAGAGAAAGTGCAGAGGCCAGGCGTGTTTGGGCAGAGGCAGCAGCCTGGAGGCTTTCGCTGCCAGCACCGTGCTCTCTGGGCGAGAAGCAGACGACTGTTCGTCTCCAGCTAAACGAAAGCGCGACCTGCTACGAAGAGCATAAGAACGAAGGCAGAGCAGCAGGCTGCTGTGCGAATCGCCCAGGCTGCAAGAGGAAGCGTGCGTGGCACTCGCTTGTTTGCGGATTCACTTTAGCAGTCGGAAGCAGAAAGTTCAACCTGCGGCTACTTGTGCTGCTACCTATTTCTCTTCCAGTATTCCCTGGAACCAATTCTGCTAGCTTCATGCTTGGCGATGCAGAGATGACAGTGGTAGATGCGGTGGAGAAGGGAAAAACAGAGTGCAGAGGACAGTTTCTGGTGCTTGACGTGAGGCAAGGGGAAGGTTCAGCCCAGCAGAGGCTGTTACCCCTGGAGCCTTTTTCTTTGGCAGCAGCTGCTGCAAGTGGGCAAGGGAGCTGCGAGAGTGAAGAAGGGGACGGTCCATCTAGCTGAGGAAAGAAGAAGCTCCCCGAGGCGCAGTTTGTTGTGCTCAGTTTCAAGGCTGCCTGGAGGAGGGGGGGGCTTGAAGAACGCCTTCTTTCTGGACGCCTCCTTCTGGCTGTGCTCCAGCTGCATGCACTCTGCAGCACGGAAGGTTTAGGAACGTGCTGCTGGCCAGCTTGTGTCCAGGAGTGCAAGGGCTGCGCCTTCCTTTCTGAAGCAGCCAGAGCATTCTCAGCTGCATGTGCTTGTGAAGCAGCTCTTGGCTGGACATTTGAAATTGGCTCCCCTGAGTACATGAGCCCGGTGCCCAGCTGCTTGGTTCTTCGCCTTCTGTGCTCTGGACAGAAGTGAAGCCCAGCCATGGCTTGGAGCTTTGCCGCTCTTCAGCGGGAACACTGCACGCAGCCACAGTGTGCTGTGCAGGGATTTTCCTTCAGCTCGACGGACAAGCATTTTCTTGCTGTTTCACCGAGTGCAAACTGTCCGTGTAGCTCTCGCTCAGCGAAATGCGTTTGGAGAGAAACACTTGCTGGAGTAGCTTTTCGCTGGGCAAGACTTTCAACACAGCACCACAATTCGGGCAAGGAGCAGCAGAAAGGAAGACCATCTTTTGGTCCTGGCACCTTCTTCTGGGCGAGACGCCTATCCGCCTCTTCGCTCCCTGCAAGGCTGTAAGCTTGGCGCTGGTACTTGCAAGGGAGAAGGCAGGTGCAGAGAGCACCGCCGTCTGCCGGCGCTGTGCAGGCTGGAAAGGAAAGAGGGCTACCACTAGGATGTGCTGCAAATACAGGTTTCCACGCGTCGAGGGTAAGCTCCGGCTAAGCTCGTTGACCTCAAACTGTTCTCTGTGCGAGACTTAGCTGAGAAGCTTTCCGTTAAGATTCAGGCTACCACGCAGACCGAATGTGCTGCTACCTAGCGCTGAGAGAGAAAGTGCAGAGGCCAGGCGTGTTTGGGCAGAGGCAGCAGCCTGGAGGCTTTCGCTGCCAGCACCGTGCTCTCTGGGCGAGAAGCAGACGACTGTTCGTCTCCAGCTAAACGAAAGCGCGACCTGCTACGAAGAGCATAAGAACGAAGGCAGAGCAGCAGGCTGCTGTGCGAATCGCCCAGGCTGCAAGAGGAAGCGTGCGTGGCACTCGCTTGTTTGCGGATTCACTTTAGCAGTCGGAAGCAGAAAGTTCAACCTGCGGCTACTTGTGCTGCTACCTATTTCTCTTCCAGTATTCCCTGGAACCAATTCTGCTAGCTTCATGCTTGGCGATGCAGAGATGACAGTGGTAGATGCGGTGGAGAAGGGAAAAACAGAGTGCAGAGGACAGTTTCTGGTGCTTGACGTGAGGCAAGGGGAAGGTTCAGCCCAGCAGAGGCTGTTACCCCTGGAGCCTTTTTCTCTGGCAGCAGCTGCTGCAAGTGGGCAAGGGAGCTGCGAGAGTGAAGAAGGGGACGGTCCATCTAGCTGAGGAAAGAAGAAGCTCCCCGAGGCGCAGTTTGTTGTGCTCAGTTTCAAGGCTGCCTGGAGGGGGGGGGGGCTTGAAGAACGCCTTCTTTCTGGACGCCTCCTTCTGGCTGTGCTCCAGCTGCATGCACTCTGCAGCACGGAAGGTTTAGGAACGTGCTGCTGGCCAGCTTGTGTCCAGGAGTGCAAGGGCTGCGCCTTCCTTTCTGAAGCAGCCAGAGCATTCTCAGCTGCATGTGCTTGTGAAGCAGCTCTTGGCTGGACATTTGAAATTGGCTCCCCTGAGTACATGAGCCCGGTGCCCAGCTGCTTGGTTCTTCGCCTTCTGTGCTCTGGACAGAAGTGAAGCCCAGCCATGGCTTGGAGCTTTGCCGCTCTTCAGCGTGAACACTGCACGCAGCCACAGTGTGCTGTGCAGGGATTTTCCTTCAGCTCGACGGACAAGCATTTTCTTGCTGTTTCACCGAGTGCAAACTGTCCGTGTAGCTCTCGCTCAGCGAAATGCGTTTGGAGAGAAACACTTGCTGGAGTAGCTTTTCGCTGGGCAAGACTTTCAACACAGCACCACAATTCGGGCAAGGAGCAGCAGAAAGGAAGACCATCTTTTGGTCCTGGCACCTTCTTCTGGGCGAGACGCCTATCCGCCTCTTCGCTCCCTGCAAGGCTGTAAGCTTGGCGCTGGTACTTGCAAGGGAGAAGGCAGGTGCAGAGAGCACCGCCGTCTGCCGGCGCTGTGCAGGCTGGAAAGGAAAGAGGGCTACCACTAGGATGTGCTGCAAATACAGGTTTGCACGCGTCGAGGGTAAGCTCCGGCTAAGCTCGTTGACCTCAAACTGTTCTCTGTGCGAGACTTAGCTGAGAAGCTTTCCGTTAAGATTCAGGCTACCACGCAGACCGAATGTGCTGCTACCTAGCGCTGAGAGAGAAAGTGCAGAGGCCAGGCGTGTTTGGGCAGAGGCAGCAGCCTGGAGGCTTTCGCTGCCAGCACCGTGCTCTCTGGGCGAGAAGCAGACGACTGTTCGTCTCCAGCTAAACGAAAGCGCGACCTGCTACGAAGAGCATAAGAACGAAGGCAGAGCAGCAGGCTGCTGTGCGAATCGCCCAGGCTGCAAGAGGAAGCGTGCGTGGCACTCGCTTGTTTGCGGATTCACTTTAGCAGTCGGAAGCAGAAAGTTCAACCTGCGGCTACTTGTGCTGCTACCTATTTCTCTTCCAGTATTCCCTGGAACCAATTCTGCTAGCTTCATGCTTGGCGATGCAGAGATGACAGTGGTAGATGCGGTGGAGAAGGGAAAAACAGAGTGCAGAGGACAGTTTCTGGTGCTTGACGTGAGGCAAGGGGAAGGTTCAGCCCAGCAGAGGCTGTTACCCCTGGAGCCTTTTTCTTTGGCAGCAGCTGCTGCAAGTGGGCAAGGGAGCTGCGAGAGTGAAGAAGGGGACGGTCCATCTAGCTGAGGAAAGAAGAAGCTCCCCGAGGCGCAGTTTGTTGTGCTCAGTTTCAAGGCTGCCTGGAGGAGGGGGGGACTTGAAGAACGCCTTCTTTCTGGACGCCTCCTTCTGGCTGTGCTCCAGCTGCATGCACTCTGCAGCACGGAAGGTTTAGGAACGTGCTGCTGGCCAGCTTGTGTCCAGGAGTGCAAGGGCTGCGCCTTCCTTTCTGAAGCAGCCAGAGCATTCTCAGCTGCATGTGCTTGTGAAGCAGCTCTTGGCTGGACATTTGAAATTGGCTCCCCTGAGTACATGAGCCCGGTGCCCAGCTGCTTGGTTCTTCGCCTTCTGTGCTCTGGACAGAAGTGAAGCCCAGCCATGGCTTGGAGCTTTGCCGCTCTTCAGCGTGAACACTGCACGCAGCCACAGTGTGCTGTGCAGGGATTTTCCTTCAGCTCGACGGACAAGCATTTTCTTGCTGTTTCACCGAGTGCAAACTGTCCGTGTAGCTCTCGCTCAGCGAAATGCGTTTGGAGAGAAACACTTGCTGGAGTAGCTTTTCGCTGGGCAAGACTTTCAACACAGCACCACAATTCGGGCAAGGAGCAGGAGAAAGGAAGACCATCTTTTGGTCCTGGCACCTTCTTCTGGGCGACACGCCTATCCGCCTCTTCGCTCCCTGCAAGGCTGTAAGCTTGGCGCTGGTACTTGCAAGGGAGAAGGCAGGTGCAGAGAGCACCGCCGTCTGCCGGCGCTGTGCAGGCTGGAAAGGAAAGAGGGCTACCACTAGGATGTGCTGCAAATACAGGTTTGCACGCGTCGAGGGTAAGCTCCGGCTAAGCTCGTTGACCTCAAACTGTTCTCTGTGCGAGACTTAGCTGAGAAGCTTTCCGTTAAGATTCAGGCTACCACGCAGACCGAATGTGCTGCTACCTAGCGCTGAGAGAGAAAGTGCAGAGGCCAGGCGTGTTTGGGCAGAGGCAGCAGCCTGGAGGCTTTCGCTGCCAGCACCGTGCTCTCTGGGCGAGAAGCAGACGACTGTTCGTCTCCAGCTAAACGAAAGCGCGACCTGCTACGAAGAGCATAAGAACGAAGGCAGAGCAGCAGGCTGCTGTGCGAATCGCCCAGGCTGCAAGAGGAAGCGTGCGTGGCACTCGCTTGTTTGCGGATTCACTTTAGCAGTCGGAAGCAGAAAGTTCAACCTGCGGCTACTTGTGCTGCTACCTATTTCTCTTCCAGTATTCCCTGGAACCAATTCTGCTAGCTTCATGCTTGGCGATGCAGAGATGACAGTGGTAGATGCGGTGGAGAAGGGAAAAACAGAGTGCAGAGGACAGTTTCTGGTGCTTGACGTGAGGCAAGGGGAAGGTTCAGCCCAGCAGAGGCTGTTACCCCTGGAGCCTTTTTCTTTGGCAGCAGCTGCTGCAAGTGGGCAAGGGAGCTGCGAGAGTGAAGAAGGGGACGGTCCATCTAGCTGAGGAAAGAAGAAGCTCCCCGAGGCGCAGTTTGTTGTGCTCAGTTTCAAGGCTGCCTGGAGGAGGGGGGGACTTGAAGAACGCCTTCTTTCTGGACGCCTCCTTCTGGCTGTGCTCCAGCTGCATGCACTCTGCAGCACGGAAGGTTTAGGAACGTGCTGCTGGCCAGCTTGTGTCCAGGAGTGCAAGGGCTGCGCCTTCCTTTCTGAAGCAGCCAGAGCATTCTCAGCTGCATGTGCTTGTGAAGCAGCTCTTGGCTGGACATTTGAAATTGGCTCCCCTGAGTACATGAGCCCGGTGCCCAGCTGCTTGGTTCTTCGCCTTCTGTGCTCTGGACAGAAGTGAAGCCCAGCCATGGCTTGGAGCTTTGCCGCTCTTCAGCGTGAACACTGCACGCAGCCACAGTGTGCTGTGCAGGGATTTTCCTTCAGCTCGACGGACAAGCATTTTCTTGCTGTTTCACCGAGTGCAAACTGTCCGTGTAGCTCTCGCTCAGCGAAATGCGTTTGGAGAGAAACACTTGCTGGAGTAGCTTTTCGCTGGGCAAGACTTTCAACACAGCACCACAATTCGGGCAAGGAGCAGGAGAAAGGAAGACCATCTTTTGGTCCTGGCACCTTCTTCTGGGCGACACGCCTATCCGCCTCTTCGCTCCCTGCAAGGCTGTAAGCTTGGCGCTGGTACTTGCAAGGGAGAAGGCAGGTGCAGAGAGCACCGCCGTCTGCCGGCGCTGTGCAGGCTGGAAAGGAAAGAGGGCTACCACTAGGATGTGCTGCAAATACAGGTTTGCACGCGTCGAGGGTAAGCTCCGGCTAAGCTCGTTGACCTCAAACTGTTCTCTGTGCGAGACTTAGCTGAGAAGCTTTCCGTTAAGATTCAGGCTACCACGCAGACCGAATGTGCTGCTACCTAGCGCTGAGAGAGAAAGTGCAGAGGCCAGGCGTGTTTGGGCAGAGGCAGCAGCCTGGAGGCTTTCGCTGCCAGCACCGTGCTCTCTGGGCGAGAAGCAGACGACTGTTCGTCTCCAGCTAAACGAAAGCGCGACCTGCTACGAAGAGCATAAGAACGAAGGCAGAGCAGCAGGCTGCTGTGCGAATCGCCCAGGCTGCAAGAGGAAGCGTGCGTGGCACTCGCTTGTTTGCGGATTCACTTTAGCAGTCGGAAGCAGAAAGTTCAACCTGCGGCTACTTGTGCTGCTACCTATTTCTCTTCCAGTATTCCCTGGAACCAATTCTGCTAGCTTCATGCTTGGCGATGCAGAGATGACAGTGGTAGATGCGGTGGAGAAGGGAAAAACAGAGTGCAGAGGACAGTTTCTGGTGCTTGACGTGAGGCAAGGGGAAGGTTCAGCCCAGCAGAGCCTGTTACCCCTGGAGCCTTTTTCTTTGGCAGCAGCTGCTGCAAGTGGGCAAGGGAGCTGCGAGAGTGAAGAAGGGGACGGTCCATCTAGCTGAGGAAAGAAGAAGCTCCCCGAGGCGCAGTTTGTTGTGCTCAGTTTCAAGGCTGCCTGGAGGAGGGGGGGGCTTGAAGAACGCCTTCTTTCTGGACGCCTCCTTCTGGCTGTGCTCCAGCTGCATGCACTCTGCAGCACGGAAGGTTTAGGAACGTGCTGCTGGCCAGCTTGTGTCCAGGAGTGCAAGGGCTGCGCCTTCCTTTCTGAAGCAGCCAGAGCATTCTCAGCTGCATGTGCTTGTGAAGCAGCTCTTGGCTGGACATTTGAAATTGGCTCCCGTGAGTACATGAGCCCGGTGCCCAGCTGCTTGGTTCTTCGCCTTCTGTGCTCTGGACAGAAGTGAAGCCCAGCCATGGCTTGGAGCTTTGCCGCTCTTCAGCGGGAACACTGCACGCAGCCACAGTGTGCTGTGCAGGGATTTTCCTTCAGCTCGACGGACAAGCATTTTCTTGCTGTTTCACCGAGTGCAAACTGTCCGTGTAGCTCTCGCTCAGCGAAATGCGTTTGGAGAGAAACACTTGCTGGAGTAGCTTTTCGCTGGGCAAGACTTTCAACACAGCACCACAATTCGGGCAAGGAGCAGCAGAAAGGAAGACCATCTTTTGGTCCTGGCACCTTCTTCTGGGCGAGACGCCTATCCGCCTCTTCGCTCCCTGCAAGGCTGTAAGCTTGGCGCTGGTACTTGCAAGGGAGAAGGCAGGTGCAGAGAGCACCGCCGTCTGCCGGCGCTGTGCAGGCTGGAAAGGAAAGAGGGCTACCACTAGGATGTGCTGCAAATACAGGTTTGCACGCGTCGAGGGTAAGCTCCGGCTAAGCTCGTTGACCTCAAACTGTTCTCTGTGCGAGACTTAGCTGAGAAGCTTTCCGTTAAGATTCAGGCTACCACGCAGACCGAATGTGCTGCTACCTAGCGCTGAGAGAGAAAGTGCAGAGGCCAGGCGTGTTTGGGCAGAGGCAGCAGCCTGGAGGCTTTCGCTGCCAGCACCGTGCTCTCTGGGCGAGAAGCAGACGACTGTTCGTCTCCAGCTAAACGAAAGCGCGACCTGCTACGAAGAGCATAAGAACGAAGGCAGAGCAGCAGGCTGCTGTGCGAATCGCCCAGGCTGCAAGAGGAAGCGTGCGTGGCACTCGCTTGTTTGCGGATTCACTTTAGCAGTCGGAAGCAGAAAGTTCAACCTGCGGCTACTTGTGCTGCTACCTATTTCTCTTCCAGTATTCCCTGGAACCAATTCTGCTAGCTTCATGCTTGGCGATGCAGAGATGACAGTGGTAGATGCGGTGGAGAAGGGAAAAACAGAGTGCAGAGGACAGTTTCTGGTGCTTGACGTGAGGCAAGGGGAAGGTTCAGCCCAGCAGAGGCTGTTACCCCTGGAGCCTTTTTCTCTGGCAGCAGCTGCTGCAAGTGGGCAAGGGAGCTGCGAGAGTGAAGAAGGGGACGGTCCATCTAGCTGAGGAAAGAAGAAGCTCCCCGAGGCGCAGTTTGTTGTGCTCAGTTTCAAGGCTGCCTGGAGGGGGGGGGGGCTTGAAGAACGCCTTCTTTCTGGACGCCTCCTTCTGGCTGTGCTCCAGCTGCATGCACTCTGCAGCACGGAAGGTTTAGGAACGTGCTGCTGGCCAGCTTGTGTCCAGGAGTGCAAGGGCTGCGCCTTCCTTTCTGAAGCAGCCAGAGCATTCTCAGCTGCATGTGCTTGTGAAGCAGCTCTTGGCTGGACATTTGAAATTGGCTCCCCTGAGTACATGAGCCCGGTGCCCAGCTGCTTGGTTCTTCGCCTTCTGTGCTCTGGACAGAAGTGAAGCCCAGCCATGGCTTGGAGCTTTGCCGCTCTTCAGCGTGAACACTGCACGCAGCCACAGTGTGCTGTGCAGGGATTTTCCTTCAGCTCGACGGACAAGCATTTTCTTGCTGTTTCACCGAGTGCAAACTGTCCGTGTAGCTCTCGCTCAGCGAAATGCGTTTGGAGAGAAACACTTGCTGGAGTAGCTTTTCGCTGGGCAAGACTTTCAACACAGCACCACAATTCGGGCAAGGAGCAGCAGAAAGGAAGACCATCTTTTGGTCCTGGCACCTTCTTCTGGGCGACACGCCTATCCGCCTCTTCGCTCCCTGCAAGGCTGTAAGCTTGGCGCTGGTACTTGCAAGGGAGAAGGCAGGTGCAGAGAGCACCGCCGTCTGCCGGCGCTGTGCAGGCTGGAAAGGAAAGAGGGCTACCACTAGGATGTGCTGCAAATACAGGTTTGCACGCGTCGAGGGTAAGCTCCGGCTAAGCTCGTTGACCTCAAACTGTTCTCTGTGCGAGACTTAGCTGAGAAGCTTTCCGTTAAGATTCAGGCTACCACGCAGACCGAATGTGCTGCTACCTAGCGCTGAGAGAGAAAGTGCAGAGGCCAGGCGTGTTTGGGCAGAGGCAGCAGCCTGGAGGCTTTCGCTGCCAGCACCGTGCTCTCTGGGCGAGAAGCAGACGACTGTTCGTCTCCAGCTAAACGAAAGCGCGACCTGCTACGAAGAGCATAAGAACGAAGGCAGAGCAGCAGGCTGCTGTGCGAATCGCCCAGGCTGCAAGAGGAAGCGTGCGTGGCACTCGCTTGTTTGCGGATTCACTTTAGCAGTCGGAAGCAGAAAGTTCAACCTGCGGCTACTTGTGCTGCTACCTATTTCTCTTCCAGTATTCCCTGGAACCAATTCTGCTAGCTTCATGCTTGGCGATGCAGAGATGACAGTGGTAGATGCGGTGGAGAAGGGAAAAACAGAGTGCAGAGGACAGTTTCTGGTGCTTGACGTGAGGCAAGGGGAAGGTTCAGCCCAGCAGAGGCTGTTACCCCTGGAGCCTTTTTCTCTGGCAGCAGCTGCTGCAAGTGGGCAAGGGAGCTGCGAGAGTGAAGAAGGGGACGGTCCATCTAGCTGAGGAAAGAAGAAGCTCCCCGAGGCGCAGTTTGTTGTGCTCTGTTTCAAGGCTGCCTGGAGGGGGGGGGGGCTTGAAGAACGCCTTCTTTCTGGACGCCTCCTTCTGGCTGTGCTCCAGCTGCATGCACTCTGCAGCACGGAAGGTTTAGGAACGTGCTGCTGGCCAGCTTGTGTCCAGGAGTGCAAGGGCTGCGCCTTCCTTTCTGAAGCAGCCAGAGCATTCTCAGCTGCATGTGCTTGTGAAGCAGCTCTTGGCTGGACATTTGAAATTGGCTCCCCTGAGTACATGAGCCCGGTGCCCAGCTGCTTGGTTCTTCGCCTTCTGTGCTCTGGACAGAAGTGAAGCCCAGCCATGGCTTGGAGCTTTGCCGCTCTTCAGCGTGAACACTGCACGCAGCCACAGTGTGCTGTGCAGGGATTTTCCTTCAGCTCGACGGACAAGCATTTTCTTGCTGTTTCACCGAGTGCAAACTGTCCGTGTAGCTCTCGCTCAGCGAAATGCGTTTGGAGAGAAACACTTGCTGGAGTAGCTTTTCGCTGGGCAAGACTTTCAACACAGCACCACAATTCGGGCAAGGAGCAGCAGAAAGGAAGACCATCTTTTGGTCCTGGCACCTTCTTCTGGGCGACACGCCTATCCGCCTCTTCGCTCCCTGCAAGGCTGTAAGCTTGGCGCTGGTACTTGCAAGGGAGAAGGCAGGTGCAGAGAGCACCGCCGTCTGCCGGCGCTGTGCAGGCTGGAAAGGAAAGAGGGCTACCACTAGGATGTGCTGCAAATACAGGTTTGCACGCGTCGAGGGTAAGCTCCGGCTAAGCTCGTTGACCTCAAACTGTTCTCTGTGCGAGACTTAGCTGAGAAGCTTTCCGTTAAGATTCAGGCTACCACGCAGACCGAATGTGCTGCTACCTAGCGCTGAGAGAGAAAGTGCAGAGGCCAGGCGTGTTTGGGCAGAGGCAGCAGCCTGGAGGCTTTCGCTGCCAGCACCGTGCTCTCTGGGCGAGAAGCAGACGACTGTTCGTCTCCAGCTAAACGAAAGCGCGACCTGCTACGAAGAGCATAAGAACGAAGGCAGAGCAGCAGGCTGCTGTGCGAATCGCCCAGGCTGCAAGAGGAAGCGTGCGTGGCACTCGCTTGTTTGCGGATTCACTTTAGCAGTCGGAAGCAGAAAGTTCAACCTGCGGCTACTTGTGCTGCTACCTATTTCTCTTCCAGTATTCCCTGGAACCAATTCTGCTAGCTTCATGCTTGGCGATGCAGAGATGACAGTGGTAGATGCGGTGGAGAAGGGAAAAACAGAGTGCAGAGGACAGTTTCTGGTGCTTGACGTGAGGCAAGGGGAAGGTTCAGCCCAGCAGAGGCTGTTACCCCTGGAGCCTTTTTCTTTGGCAGCAGCTGCTGCAAGTGGGCAAGGGAGCTGCGAGAGTGAAGAAGGGGACGGTCCATCTAGCTGAGGAAAGAAGAAGCTCCCCGAGGCGCAGTTTGTTGTGCTCAGTTTCAAGGCTGCCTGGAGGAGGGGGGGGCTTGAAGAACGCCTTCTTTCTGGACGCCTCCTTCTGGCTGTGCTCCAGCTGCATGCACTCTGCAGCACGGAAGGTTTAGGAACGTGCTGCTGGCCAGCTTGTGTCCAGGAGTGCAAGGGCTGCGCCTTCCTTTCTGAAGCAGCCAGAGCATTCTCAGCTGCATGTGCTTGTGAAGCAGCTCTTGGCTGGACATTTGAAATTGGCTCCCCTGAGTACATGAGCCCGGTGCCCAGCTGCTTGGTTCTTCGCCTTCTGTGCTCTGGACAGAAGTGAAGCCCAGCCATGGCTTGGAGCTTTGCCGCTCTTCAGCGTGAACACTGCACGCAGCCACAGTGTGCTGTGCAGGGATTTTCCTTCAGCTCGACGGACAAGCATTTTCTTGCTGTTTCACCGAGTGCAAACTGTCCGTGTAGCTCTCGCTCAGCGAAATGCGTTTGGAGAGAAACACTTGCTGGAGTAGCTTTTCGCTGGGCAAGACTTTCAACACAGCACCACAATTCGGGCAAGGAGCAGCAGAAAGGAAGACCATCTTTTGGTCCTGGCACCTTCTTCTGGGCGACACGCCTATCCGCCTCTTCGCTCCCTGCAAGGCTGTAAGCTTGGCGCTGGTACTTGCAAGGGAGAAGGCAGGTGCAGAGAGCACCGCCGTCTGCCGGCGCTGTGCAGGCTGGAAAGGAAAGAGGGCTACCACTAGGATGTGCTGCAAATACAGGTTTGCACGCGTCGAGGGTAAGCTCCGGCTAAGCTCGTTGACCTCAAACTGTTCTCTGTGCGAGACTTAGCTGAGAAGCTTTCCGTTAAGATTCAGGCTACCACGCAGACCGAATGTGCTGCTACCTAGCGCTGAGAGAGAAAGTGCAGAGGCCAGGCGTGTTTGGGCAGAGGCAGCAGCCTGGAGGCTTTCGCTGCCAGCACCGTGCTCTCTGGGCGAGAAGCAGACGACTGTTCGTCTCCAGCTAAACGAAAGCGCGACCTGCTACGAAGAGCATAAGAACGAAGGCAGAGCAGCAGGCTGCTGTGCGAATCGCCCAGGCTGCAAGAGGAAGCGTGCGTGGCACTCGCTTGTTTGCGGATTCACTTTAGCAGTCGGAAGCAGAAAGTTCAACCTGCGGCTACTTGTGCTGCTACCTATTTCTCTTCCAGTATTCCCTGGAACCAATTCTGCTAGCTTCATGCTTGGCGATGCAGAGATGACAGTGGTAGATGCGGTGGAGAAGGGAAAAACAGAGTGCAGAGGACAGTTTCTGGTGCTTGACGTGAGGCAAGGGGAAGGTTCAGCCCAGCAGAGGCTGTTACCCCTGGAGCCTTTTTCTTTGGCAGCAGCTGCTGCAAGTGGGCAAGGGAGCTGCGAGAGTGAAGAAGGGGACGGTCCATCTAGCTGAGGAAAGAAGAAGCTCCCCGAGGCGCAGTTTGTTGTGCTCAGTTTCAAGGCTGCCTGGAGGAGGGGGGGGCTTGAAGAACGCCTTCTTTCTGGACGCCTCCTTCTGGCTGTGCTCCAGCTGCATGCACTCTGCAGCACGGAAGGTTTAGGAACGTGCTGCTGGCCAGCTTGTGTCCAGGAGTGCAAGGGCTGCGCCTTCCTTTCTGAAGCAGCCAGAGCATTCTCAGCTGCATGTGCTTGTGAAGCAGCTCTTGGCTGGACATTTGAAATTGGCTCCCGTGAGTACATGAGCCCGGTGCCCAGCTGCTTGGTTCTTCGCCTTCTGTGCTCTGGACAGAAGTGAAGCCCAGCCATGGCTTGGAGCTTTGCCGCTCTTCAGCGGGAACACTGCACGCAGCCACAGTGTGCTGTGCAGGGATTTTCCTTCAGCTCGACGGACAAGCATTTTCTTGCTGTTTCACCGAGTGCAAACTGTCCGTGTAGCTCTCGCTCAGCGAAATGCGTTTGGAGAGAAACACTTGCTGGAGTAGCTTTTCGCTGGGCAAGACTTTCAACACAGCACCACAATTCGGGCAAGGAGCAGCAGAAAGGAAGACCATCTTTTGGTCCTGGCACCTTCTTCTGGGCGAGACGCCTATCCGCCTCTTCGCTCCCTGCAAGGCTGTAAGCTTGGCGCTGGTACTTGCAAGGGAGAAGGCAGGTGCAGAGAGCACCGCCGTCTGCCGGCGCTGTGCAGGCTGGAAAGGAAAGAGGGCTACCACTAGGATGTGCTGCAAATACAGGTTTGCACGCGTCGAGGGTAAGCTCCGGCTAAGCTCGTTGACCTCAAACTGTTCTCTGTGCGAGACTTAGCTGAGAAGCTTTCCGTTAAGATTCAGGCTACCACGCAGACCGAATGTGCTGCTACCTAGCGCTGAGAGAGAAAGTGCAGAGGCCAGGCGTGTTTGGGCAGAGGCAGCAGCCTGGAGGCTTTCGCTGCCAGCACCGTGCTCTCTGGGCGAGAAGCAGACGACTGTTCGTCTCCAGCTAAACGAAAGCGCGACCTGCTACGAAGAGCATAAGAACGAAGGCAGAGCAGCAGGCTGCTGTGCGAATCGCCCAGGCTGCAAGAGGAAGCGTGCGTGGCACTCGCTTGTTTGCGGATTCACTTTAGCAGTCGGAAGCAGAAAGTTCAACCTGCGGCTACTTGTGCTGCTACCTATTTCTCTTCCAGTATTCCCTGGAACCAATTCTGCTAGCTTCATGCTTGGCGATGCAGAGATGACAGTGGTAGATGCGGTGGAGAAGGGAAAAACAGAGTGCAGAGGACAGTTTCTGGTGCTTGACGTGAGGCAAGGGGAAGGTTCAGCCCAGCAGAGGCTGTTACCCCTGGAGCCTTTTTCTCTGGCAGCAGCTGCTGCAAGTGGGCAAGGGAGCTGCGAGAGTGAAGAAGGGGACGGTCCATCTAGCTGAGGAAAGAAGAAGCTCCCCGAGGCGCAGTTTGTTGTGCTCAGTTTCAAGGCTGCCTGGAGGGGGGGGGGGCTTGAAGAACGCCTTCTTTCTGGACGCCTCCTTCTGGCTGTGCTCCAGCTGCATGCACTCTGCAGCACGGAAGGTTTAGGAACGTGCTGCTGGCCAGCTTGTGTCCAGGAGTGCAAGGGCTGCGCCTTCCTTTCTGAAGCAGCCAGAGCATTCTCAGCTGCATGTGCTTGTGAAGCAGCTCTTGGCTGGACATTTGAAATTGGCTCCCCTGAGTACATGAGCCCGGTGCCCAGCTGCTTGGTTCTTCGCCTTCTGTGCTCTGGACAGAAGTGAAGCCCAGCCATGGCTTGGAGCTTTGCCGCTCTTCAGCGTGAACACTGCACGCAGCCACAGTGTGCTGTGCAGGGATTTTCCTTCAGCTCGACGGACAAGCATTTTCTTGCTGTTTCACCGAGTGCAAACTGTCCGTGTAGCTCTCGCTCAGCGAAATGCGTTTGGAGAGAAACACTTGCTGGAGTAGCTTTTCGCTGGGCAAGACTTTCAACACAGCACCACAATTCGGGCAAGGAGCAGCAGAAAGGAAGACCATCTTTTGGTCCTGGCACCTTCTTCTGGGCGACACGCCTATCCGCCTCTTCGCTCCCTGCAAGGCTGTAAGCTTGGCGCTGGTACTTGCAAGGGAGAAGGCAGGTGCAGAGAGCACCGCCGTCTGCCGGCGCTGTGCAGGCTGGAAAGGAAAGAGGGCTACCACTAGGATGTGCTGCAAATACAGGTTTGCACGCGTCGAGGGTAAGCTCCGGCTAAGCTCGTTGACCTCAAACTGTTCTCTGTGCGAGACTTAGCTGAGAAGCTTTCCGTTAAGATTCAGGCTACCACGCAGACCGAATGTGCTGCTACCTAGCGCTGAGAGAGAAAGTGCAGAGGCCAGGCGTGTTTGGGCAGAGGCAGCAGCCTGGAGGCTTTCGCTGCCAGCACCGTGCTCTCTGGGCGAGAAGCAGACGACTGTTCGTCTCCAGCTAAACGAAAGCGCGACCTGCTACGAAGAGCATAAGAACGAAGGCAGAGCAGCAGGCTGCTGTGCGAATCGCCCAGGCTGCAAGAGGAAGCGTGCGTGGCACTCGCTTGTTTGCGGATTCACTTTAGCAGTCGGAAGCAGAAAGTTCAACCTGCGGCTACTTGTGCTGCTACCTATTTCTCTTCCAGTATTCCCTGGAACCAATTCTGCTAGCTTCATGCTTGGCGATGCAGAGATGACAGTGGTAGATGCGGTGGAGAAGGGAAAAACAGAGTGCAGAGGACAGTTTCTGGTGCTTGACGTGAGGCAAGGGGAAGGTTCAGCCCAGCAGAGGCTGTTACCCCTGGAGCCTTTTTCTTTGGCAGCAGCTGCTGCAAGTGGGCAAGGGAGCTGCGAGAGTGAAGAAGGGGACGGTCCATCTAGCTGAGGAAAGAAGAAGCTCCCCGAGGCGCAGTTTGTTGTGCTCAGTTTCAAGGCTGCCTGGAGGAGGGGGGGGCTTGAAGAACGCCTTCTTTCTGGACGCCTCCTTCTGGCTGTGCTCCAGCTGCATGCACTCTGCAGCACGGAAGGTTTAGGAACGTGCTGCTGGCCAGCTTGTGTCCAGGAGTGCAAGGGCTGCGCCTTCCTTTCTGAAGCAGCCAGAGCATTCTCAGCTGCATGTGCTTGTGAAGCAGCTCTTGGCTGGACATTTGAAATTGGCTCCCCTGAGTACATGAGCCCGGTGCCCAGCTGCTTGGTTCTTCGCCTTCTGTGCTCTGGACAGAAGTGAAGCCCAGCCATGGCTTGGAGCTTTGCCGCTCTTCAGCGTGAACACTGCACGCAGCCACAGTGTGCTGTGCAGGGATTTTCCTTCAGCTCGACGGACAAGCATTTTCTTGCTGTTTCACCGAGTGCAAACTGTCCGTGTAGCTCTCGCTCAGCGAAATGCGTTTGGAGAGAAACACTTGCTGGAGTAGCTTTTCGCTGGGCAAGACTTTCAACACAGCACCACAATTCGGGCAAGGAGCAGCAGAAAGGAAGACCATCTTTTGGTCCTGGCACCTTCTTCTGGGCGAGACGCCTATCCGCCTCTTCGCTCCCTGCAAGGCTGTAAGCTTGGCGCTGGTACTTGCAAGGGAGAAGGCAGGTGCAGAGAGCACCGCCGTCTGCCGGCGCTGTGCAGGCTGGAAAGGAAAGAGGGCTACCACTAGGATGTGCTGCAAATACAGGTTTGCACGCGTCGAGGGTAAGCTCCGGCTAAGCTCGTTGACCTCAAACTGTTCTCTGTGCGAGACTTAGCTGAGAAGCTTTCCGTTAAGATTCAGGCTACCACGCAGACCGAATGTGCTGCTACCTAGCGCTGAGAGAGAAAGTGCAGAGGCCAGGCGTGTTTGGGCAGAGGCAGCAGCCTGGAGGCTTTCGCTGCCAGCACCGTGCTCTCTGGGCGAGAAGCAGACGACTGTTCGTCTCCAGCTAAACGAAAGCGCGACCTGCTACGAAGAGCATAAGAACGAAGGCAGAGCAGCAGGCTGCTGTGCGAATCGCCCAGGCTGCAAGAGGAAGCGTGCGTGGCACTCGCTTGTTTGCGGATTCACTTTAGCAGTCGGAAGCAGAAAGTTCAACCTGCGGCTACTTGTGCTGCTACCTATTTCTCTTCCAGTATTCCCTGGAACCAATTCTGCTAGCTTCATGCTTGGCGATGCAGAGATGACAGTGGTAGATGCGGTGGAGAAGGGAAAAACAGAGTGCAGAGGACAGTTTCTGGTGCTTGACGTGAGGCAAGGGGAAGGTTCAGCCCAGCAGAGGCTGTTACCCCTGGAGCCTTTTTCTCTGGCAGCAGCTGCTGCAAGTGGGCAAGGGAGCTGCGAGAGTGAAGAAGGGGACGGTCCATCTAGCTGAGGAAAGAAGAAGCTCCCCGAGGCGCAGTTTGTTGTGCTCAGTTTCAAGGCTGCCTGGAGGAGGGGGGGGCTTGAAGAACGCCTTCTTTCTGGACGCCTCCTTCTGGCTGTGCTCCAGCTGCATGCACTCTGCAGCACGGAAGGTTTAGGAACGTGCTGCTGGCCAGCTTGTGTCCAGGAGTGCAAGGGCTGCGCCTTCCTTTCTGAAGCAGCCAGAGCATTCTCAGCTGCATGTGCTTGTGAAGCAGCTCTTGGCTGGACATTTGAAATTGGCTCCCCTGAGTACATGAGCCCGGTGCCCAGCTGCTTGGTTCTTCGCCTTCTGTGCTCTGGACAGAAGTGAAGCCCAGCCATGGCTTGGAGCTTTGCCGCTCTTCAGCGTGAACACTGCACGCAGCCACAGTGTGCTGTGCAGGGATTTTCCTTCAGCTCGACGGACAAGCATTTTCTTGCTGTTTCACCGAGTGCAAACTGTCCGTGTAGCTCTCGCTCAGCGAAATGCGTTTGGAGAGAAACACTTGCTGGAGTAGCTTTTCGCTGGGCAAGACTTTCAACACAGCACCACAATTCGGGCAAGGAGCAGCAGAAAGGAAGACCATCTTTTGGTCCTGGCACCTTCTTCTGGGCGACACGCCTATCCGCCTCTTCGCTCCCTGCAAGGCTGTAAGCTTGGCGCTGGTACTTGCAAGGGAGAAGGCAGGTGCAGAGAGCACCGCCGTCTGCCGGCGCTGTGCAGGCTGGAAAGGAAAGAGGGCTACCACTAGGATGTGCTGCAAATACAGGTTTGCACGCGTCGAGGGTAAGCTCCGGCTAAGCTCGTTGACCTCAACCTGTTCTCTGTGCGAGACTTAGCTGAGAAGCTTTCCGTTAAGATTCAGGCTACCACGCAGACCGAATGTGCTGCTACCTAGCGCTGAGAGAGAAAGTGCAGAGGCCAGGCGTGTTTGGGCAGAGGCAGCAGCCTGGAGGCTTTCGCTGCCAGCACCGTGCTCTCTGGGCGAGAAGCAGACGACTGTTCGTCTCCAGCTAAACGAAAGCGCGACCTGCTACGAAGAGCATAAGAACGAAGGCAGAGCAGCAGGCTGCTGTGCGAATCGCCCAGGCTGCAAGAGGAAGCGTGCGTGGCACTCGCTTGTTTGCGGATTCACTTTAGCAGTCGGAAGCAGAAAGTTCAACCTGCGGCTACTTGTGCTGCTACCTATTTCTCTTCCAGTATTCCCTGGAACCAATTCTGCTAGCTTCATGCTTGGCGATGCAGAGATGACAGTGGTAGATGCGGTGGAGAAGGGAAAAACAGAGTGCAGAGGACAGTTTCTGGTGCTTGACGTGAGGCAAGGGGAAGGTTCAGCCCAGCAGAGGCTGTTACCCCTGGAGCCTTTTTCTTTGGCAGCAGCTGCTGCAAGTGGGCAAGGGAGCTGCGAGAGTGAAGAAGGGGACGGTCCATCTAGCTGAGGAAAGAAGAAGCTCCCCGAGGCGCAGTTTGTTGTGCTCAGTTTCAAGGCTGCCTGGAGGAGGGGGGGGCTTGAAGAACGCCTTCTTTCTGGACGCCTCCTTCTGGCTGTGCTCCAGCTGCATGCACTCTGCAGCACGGAAGGTTTAGGAACGTGCTGCTGGCCAGCTTGTGTCCAGGAGTGCAAGGGCTGCGCCTTCCTTTCTGAAGCAGCCAGAGCATTCTCAGCTGCATGTGCTTGTGAAGCAGCTCTTGGCTGGACATTTGAAATTGGCTCCCCTGAGTACATGAGCCCGGTGCCCAGCTGCTTGGTTCTTCGCCTTCTGTGCTCTGGACAGAAGTGAAGCCCAGCCATGGCTTGGAGCTTTGCCGCTCTTCAGCGTGAACACTGCACGCAGCCACAGTGTGCTGTGCAGGGATTTTCCTTCAGCTCGACGGACAAGCATTTTCTTGCTGTTTCACCGAGTGCAAACTGTCCGTGTAGCTCTCGCTCAGCGAAATGCGTTTGGAGAGAAACACTTGCTGGAGTAGCTTTTCGCTGGGCAAGACTTTCAACACAGCACCACAATTCGGGCAAGGAGCAGCAGAAAGGAAGACCATCTTTTGGTCCTGGCACCTTCTTCTGGGCGACACGCCTATCCGCCTCTTCGCTCCCTGCAAGGCTGTAAGCTTGGCGCTGGTACTTGCAAGGGAGAAGGCAGGTGCAGAGAGCACCGCCGTCTGCCGGCGCTGTGCAGGCTGGAAAGGAAAGAGGGCTACCACTAGGATGTGCTGCAAATACAGGTTTCCACGCGTCGAGGGTAAGCTCCGGCTAAGCTCGTTGACCTCAAACTGTTCTCTGTGCGAGACTTAGCTGAGAAGCTTTCCGTTAAGATTCAGGCTACCACGCAGACCGAATGTGCTGCTACCTAGCGCTGAGAGAGAAAGTGCAGAGGCCAGGCGTGTTTGGGCAGAGGCAGCAGCCTGGAGGCTTTCGCTGCCAGCACCGTGCTCTCTGGGCGAGAAGCAGACGACTGTTCGTCTCCAGCTAAACGAAAGCGCGACCTGCTACGAAGAGCATAAGAACGAAGGCAGAGCAGCAGGCTGCTGTGCGAATCGCCCAGGCTGCAAGAGGAAGCGTGCGTGGCACTCGCTTGTTTGCGGATTCACTTTAGCAGTCGGAAGCAGAAAGTTCAACCTGCGGCTACTTGTGCTGCTACCTATTTCTCTTCCAGTATTCCCTGGAACCAATTCTGCTAGCTTCATGCTTGGCGATGCAGAGATGACAGTGGTAGATGCGGTGGAGAAGGGAAAAACAGAGTGCAGAGGACAGTTTCTGGTGCTTGACGTGAGGCAAGGGGAAGGTTCAGCCCAGCAGAGGCTGTTACCCCTGGAGCCTTTTTCTTTGGCAGCAGCTGCTGCAAGTGGGCAAGGGAGCTGCGAGAGTGAAGAAGGGGACGGTCCATCTAGCTGAGGAAAGAAGAAGCTCCCCGAGGCGCAGTTTGTTGTGCTCAGTTTCAAGGCTGCCTGGAGGAGGGGGGGGGCTTGAAGAACGCCTTCTTTCTGGACGCCTCCTTCTGGCTGTGCTCCAGCTGCATGCACTCTGCAGCACGGAAGGTTTAGGAACGTGCTGCTGGCCAGCTTGTGTCCAGGAGTGCAAGGGCTGCGCCTTCCTTTCTGAAGCAGCCAGAGCATTCTCAGCTGCATGTGCTTGTGAAGCAGCTCTTGGCTGGACATTTGAAATTGGCTCCCCTGAGTACATGAGCCCGGTGCCCAGCTGCTTGGTTCTTCGCCTTCTGTGCTCTGGACAGAAGTGAAGCCCAGCCATGGCTTGGAGCTTTGCCGCTCTTCAGCGTGAACACTGCACGCAGCCACAGTGTGCTGTGCAGGGATTTTCCTTCAGCTCGACGGACAAGCATTTTCTTGCTGTTTCACCGAGTGCAAACTGTCCGTGTAGCTCTCGCTCAGCGAAATGCGTTTGGAGAGAAACACTT
Source organism: Corvus hawaiiensis (assembly GCF_020740725.1). Classification (NCBI taxonomy): domain Eukaryota; kingdom Metazoa; phylum Chordata; class Aves; order Passeriformes; family Corvidae; genus Corvus; species Corvus hawaiiensis. The sequence continues at coordinate 9,553,841 of NC_063216.1, forward strand.
GCTGGAGTAGCTTTTCGCTGGGCAAGACTTTCAACACAGCACCACAATTCGGGCAAGGAGCAGCAGAAAGGAAGACCATCTTTTGGTCCTGGCACCTTCTTCTGGGCGAGACGCCTATCCGCCTCTTCGCTCCCTGCAAGGCTGTAAGCTTGGCGCTGGTACTTGCAAGGGAGAAGGCAGGTGCAGAGAGCACCGCCGTCTGCCGGCGCTGTGCAGGCTGGAAAGGAAAGAGGGCTACCACTAGGATGTGCTGCAAATACAGGTTTGCACGCGTCGAGGGTAAGCTCCGGCTAAGCTCGTTGACCTCAAACTGTTCTCTGTGCGAGACTTAGCTGAGAAGCTTTCCGTTAAGATTCAGGCTACCACGCAGACCGAATGTGCTGCTACCTAGCGCTGAGAGAGAAAGTGCAGAGGCCAGGCGTGTTTGGGCAGAGGCAGCAGCCTGGAGGCTTTCGCTGCCAGCACCGTGCTCTCTGGGCGAGAAGCAGACGACTGTTCGTCTCCAGCTAAACGAAAGCGCGACCTGCTACGAAGAGCATAAGAACGAAGGCAGAGCAGCAGGCTGCTGTGCGAATCGCCCAGGCTGCAAGAGGAAGCGTGCGTGGCACTCGCTTGTTTGCGGATTCACTTTAGCAGTCGGAAGCAGAAAGTTCAACCTGCGGCTACTTGTGCTGCTACCTATTTCTCTTCCAGTATTCCCTGGAACCAATTCTGCTAGCTTCATGCTTGGCGATGCAGAGATGACAGTGGTAGATGCGGTGGAGAAGGGAAAAACAGAGTGCAGAGGACAGTTTCTGGTGCTTGACGTGAGGCAAGGGGAAGGTTCAGCCCAGCAGAGGCTGTTACCCCTGGAGCCTTTTTCTCTGGCAGCAGCTGCTGCAAGTGGGCAAGGGAGCTGCGAGAGTGAAGAAGGGGACGGTCCATCTAGCTGAGGAAAGAAGAAGCTCCCCGAGGCGCAGTTTGTTGTGCTCAGTTTCAAGGCTGCCTGGAGGAGGGGGGGACTTGAAGAACGCCTTCTTTCTGGACGCCTCCTTCTGGCTGTGCTCCAGCTGCATGCACTCTGCAGCACGGAAGGTTTAGGAACGTGCTGCTGGCCAGCTTGTGTCCAGGAGTGCAAGGGCTGCGCCTTCCTTTCTGAAGCAGCCAGAGCATTCTCAGCTGCATGTGCTTGTGAAGCAGCTCTTGGCTGGACATTTGAAATTGGCTCCCCTGAGTACATGAGCCCGGTGCCCAGCTGCTTGGTTCTTCGCCTTCTGTGCTCTGGACAGAAGTGAAGCCCAGCCATGGCTTGGAGCTTTGCCGCTCTTCAGCGTGAACACTGCACGCAGCCACAGTGTGCTGTGCAGGGATTTTCCTTCAGCTCGACGGACAAGCATTTTCTTGCTGTTTCACCGAGTGCAAACTGTCCGTGTAGCTCTCGCTCAGCGAAATGCGTTTGGAGAGAAACACTTGCTGGAGTAGCTTTTCGCTGGGCAAGACTTTCAACACAGCACCACAATTCGGGCAAGGAGCAGGAGAAAGGAAGACCATCTTTTGGTCCTGGCACCTTCTTCTGGGCGACACGCCTATCCGCCTCTTCGCTCCCTGCAAGGCTGTAAGCTTGGCGCTGGTACTTGCAAGTGAGAAGGCAGGTGCAGAGAGCACCGCCGTCTGCCGGCGCTGTGCAGGCTGGAAAGGAAAGAGGGCTACCACTAGGATGTGCTGCAAATACAGGTTTCCACGCGTCGAGGGTAAGCTCCGGCTAAGCTCGTTGACCTCAAACTGTTCTCTGTGCGAGACTTAGCTGAGAAGCTTTCCGTTAAGATTCAGGCTACCACGCAGACCGAATGTGCTGCTACCTAGCGCTGAGAGAGAAAGTGCAGAGGCCAGGCGTGTTTGGGCAGAGGCAGCAGCCTGGAGGCTTTCGCTGCCAGCACCGTGCTCTCTGGGCGAGAAGCAGACGACTGTTCGTCTCCAGCTAAACGAAAGCGCGACCTGCTACGAAGAGCATAAGAACGAAGGCAGAGCAGCAGGCTGCTGTGCGAATCGCCCAGGCTGCAAGAGGAAGCGTGCGTGGCACTCGCTTGTTTGCGGATTCACTTTAGCAGTCGGAAGCAGAAAGTTCAACCTGCGGCTACTTGTGCTGCTACCTATTTCTCTTCCAGTATTCCCTGGAACCAATTCTGCTAGCTTCATGCTTGGCGATGCAGAGATGACAGTGGTAGATGCGGTGGAGAAGGGAAAAACAGAGTGCAGAGGACAGTTTCTGGTGCTTGACGTGAGGCAAGGGGAAGGTTCAGCCCAGCAGAGGCTGTTACCCCTGGAGCCTTTTTCTTTGGCAGCAGCTGCTGCAAGTGGGCAAGGGAGCTGCGAGAGTGAAGAAGGGGACGGTCCATCTAGCTGAGGAAAGAAGAAGCTCCCCGAGGCGCAGTTTGTTGTGCTCAGTTTCAAGGCTGCCTGGAGGAGGGGGGGGCTTGAAGAACGCCTTCTTTCTGGACGCCTCCTTCTGGCTGTGCTCCAGCTGCATGCACTCTGCAGCACGGAAGGTTTAGGAACGTGCTGCTGGCCAGCTTGTGTCCAGGAGTGCAAGGGCTGCGCCTTCCTTTCTGAAGCAGCCAGAGCATTCTCAGCTGCATGTGCTTGTGAAGCAGCTCTTGGCTGGACATTTGAAATTGGCTCCCCTGAGTACATGAGCCCGGTGCCCAGCTGCTTGGTTCTTCGCCTTCTGTGCTCTGGACAGAAGTGAAGCCCAGCCATGGCTTGGAGCTTTGCCGCTCTTCAGCGTGAACACTGCACGCAGCCACAGTGTGCTGTGCAGGGATTTTCCTTCAGCTCGACGGACAAGCATTTTCTTGCTGTTTCACCGAGTGCAAACTGTCCGTGTAGCTCTCGCTCAGCGAAATGCGTTTGGAGAGAAACACTTGCTGGAGTAGCTTTTCGCTGGGCAAGACTTTCAACACAGCACCACAATTCGGGCAAGGAGCAGCAGAAAGGAAGACCATCTTTTGGTCCTGGCACCTTCTTCTGGGCGAGACGCCTATCCGCCTCTTCGCTCCCTGCAAGGCTGTAAGCTTGGCGCTGGTACTTGCAAGGGAGAAGGCAGGTGCAGAGAGCACCGCCGTCTGCCGGCGCTGTGCAGGCTGGAAAGGAAAGAGGGCTACCACTAGGATGTGCTGCAAATACAGGTTTCCACGCGTCGAGGGTAAGCTCCGGCTAAGCTCGTTGACCTCAAACTGTTCTCTGTGCGAGACTTAGCTGAGAAGCTTTCCGTTAAGATTCAGGCTACCACGCAGACCGAATGTGCTGCTACCTAGCGCTGAGAGAGAAAGTGCAGAGGCCAGGCGTGTTTGGGCAGAGGCAGCAGCCTGGAGGCTTTCGCTGCCAGCACCGTGCTCTCTGGGCGAGAAGCAGACGACTGTTCGTCTCCAGCTAAACGAAAGCGCGACCTGCTACGAAGAGCATAAGAACGAAGGCAGAGCAGCAGGCTGCTGTGCGAATCGCCCAGGCTGCAAGAGGAAGCGTGCGTGGCACTCGCTTGTTTGCGGATTCACTTTAGCAGTCGGAAGCAGAAAGTTCAACCTGCGGCTACTTGTGCTGCTACCTATTTCTCTTCCAGTATTCCCTGGAACCAATTCTGCTAGCTTCATGCTTGGAGATGCAGAGATGACAGTGGTAGATGCGGTGGAGAAGGGAAAAACAGAGTGCAGAGGACAGTTTCTGGTGCTTGACGTGAGGCAAGGGGAAGGTTCAGCCCAGCAGAGGCTTTGACTTCTGGAGCCTTTTTCTTTGGCAGCAGCTGCTGCAAGTGGGCAAGGGAGCTGCGAGAGTGAAGAAGGGGACGGTCCATCTAGCTGAGGAAAGAAGAAGCTCCCCGAGGCGCAGTTTGTTGTGCTCAGTTTCAAGGCTGCCTGGAGGAGGGGGGGACTTGAAGAATGCCTTCTTTCTGGACGCCTCCTTCTGGCTGTGCTCCAGCTGCATGCACTCTGCAGCACGGAAGGTTTAGGAACGTGCTGCTGGCCAGCTTGTGTCCAGGAGTGCAAGGGCTGCGCCTTCCTTTCTGAAGCAGCCAGAGCATTCTCAGCTGCATGTGCTTGTGAAGCAGCTCTTGGCTGGACATTTGAAATTGGCTCCCCTGAGGACATGAGCCCGGTGCCCAGCTGCTTGGTTCTTCGCCTTCTGTGCTCTGGACAGAAGTGAAGCCCAGCCATGGCTTGGAGCTTTGCCGCTCTTCAGCGTGAACACTGCACGCAGCCACAGTGTGCTGTGCAGGGATTTTCCTTCAGCTCGACGGACAAGCATTTTCTTGCTGTTTCACCGAGTGCAAACTGTCCGTGTAGCTCTCGCTCAGCGAAATGCGTTTGGAGAGAAACACTTGCTGGAGTAGCTTTTCGCTGGGCAAGACTTTCAACACAGCACCACAATTCGGGCAAGGAGCAGCAGAAAGGAAGACCATCTTTTGGTCCTGGCACCTTCTTCTGGGCGAGACGCCTATCCGCCTCTTCGCTCCCTGCAAGGCTGTAAGCTTGGCGCTGGTACTTGCAAGGGAGAAGGCAGGTGCAGAGAGCACCGCCGTCTGCCGGCGCTGTGCAGGCTGGAAAGGAAAGAGGGCTACCACTAGGATGTGCTGCAAATACAGGTTTCCACGCGTCGAGGGTAAGCTCCGGCTAAGCTCGTTGACCTCAAACTGTTCTCTGTGCGAGACTTAGCTGAGAAGCTTTCCGTTAAGATTCAGGCTACCACGCAGACCGAATGTGCTGCTACCTAGCGCTGAGAGAGAAAGTGCAGAGGCCAGGCGTGTTTGGGCAGAGGCAGCAGCCTGGAGGCTTTCGCTGCCAGCACCGTGCTCTCTGGGCGAGAAGCAGACGACTGTTCGTCTCCAGCTAAACGAAAGCGCGACCTGCTACGAAGAGCATAAGAACGAAGGCAGAGCAGCAGGCTGCTGTGCGAATCGCCCAGGCTGCAAGAGGAAGCGTGCGTGGCACTCGCTTGTTTGCGGATTCACTTTAGCAGTCGGAAGCAGAAAGTTCAACCTGCGGCTACTTGTGCTGCTACCTATTTCTCTTCCAGTATTCCCTGGAACCAATTCTGCTAGCTTCATGCTTGGCGATGCAGAGATGACAGTGGTAGATGCGGTGGAGAAGGGAAAAACAGAGTGCAGAGGACAGTTTCTGGTGCTTGACGTGAGGCAAGGGGAAGGTTCAGCCCAGCAGAGCCTGTTACCCCTGGAGCCTTTTTCTTTGGCAGCAGCTGCTGCAAGTGGGCAAGGGAGCTGCGAGAGTGAAGAAGGGGACGGTCCATCTAGCTGAGGAAAGAAGAAGCTCCCCGAGGCGCAGTTTGTTGTGCTCAGTTTCAAGGCTGCCTGGAGGAGGGGGGGACTTGAAGAACGCCTTCTTTCTGGACGCCTCCTTCTGGCTGTGCTCCAGCTGCATGCACTCTGCAGCACGGAAGGTTTAGGAACGTGCTGCTGGCCAGCTTGTGTCCAGGAGTGCAAGGGCTGCGCCTTCCTTTCTGAAGCAGCCAGAGCATTCTCAGCTGCATGTGCTTGTGAAGCAGCTCTTGGCTGGACATTTGAAATTGGCTCCCCTGAGGACATGAGCCCGGTGCCCAGCTGCTTGGTTCTTCGCCTTCTGTGCTCTGGACAGAAGTGAAGCCCAGCCATGGCTTGGAGCTTTGCCGCTCTTCAGCGTGAACACTGCACGCAGCCACAGTGTGCTGTGCAGGGATTTTCCTTCAGCTCGACGGACAAGCATTTTCTTGCTGTTTCACCGAGTGCAAACTGTCCGTGTAGCTCTCGCTCAGCGAAATGCGTTTGGAGAGAAACACTTGCTGGAGTAGCTTTTCGCTGGGCAAGACTTTCAACACAGCACCACAATTCGGGCAAGGAGCAGCAGAAAGGAAGACCATCTTTTGGTCCTGGCACCTTCTTCTGGGCGACACGCCTATCCGCCTCTTCGCTCCCTGCAAGGCTGTAAGCTTGGCGCTGGTACTTGCAAGGGAGAAGGCAGGTGCAGAGAGCACCGCCGTCTGCCGGCGCTGTGCAGGCTGGAAAGGAAAGAGGGCTACCACTAGGATGTGCTGCAAATACAGGTTTGCACGCGTCGAGGGTAAGCTCCGCGTAAGCTCGTTGACCTCAAACTGTTCTCTGTGCGAGACTTAGCTGAGAAGCTTTCCGTTAAGATTCAGGCTACCACGCAGACCGAATGTGCTGCTACCTAGCGCTGAGAGAGAAAGTGCAGAGGCCAGGCGTGTTTGGGCAGAGGCAGCAGCCTGGAGGCTTTCGCTGCCAGCACCGTGCTCTCTGGGCGAGAAGCAGACGACTGTTCGTCTCCAGCTAAACGAAAGCGCGACCTGCTACGAAGAGCATAAGAACGAAGGCAGAGCAGCAGGCTGCTGTGCGAATCGCCCAGGCTGCAAGAGGAAGCGTGCGTGGCACTCGCTTGTTTGCGGATTCACTTTAGCAGTCGGAAGCAGAAAGTTCAACCTGCGGCTACTTGTGCTGCTACCTATTTCTCTTCCAGTATTCCCTGGAACCAATTCTGCTAGCTTCATGCTTGGCGATGCAGAGATGACAGTGGTAGATGCGGTGGAGAAGGGAAAAACAGAGTGCAGAGGACAGTTTCTGGTGCTTGACGTGAGGCAAGGGGAAGGTTCAGCCCAGCAGAGGCTGTTACCCCTGGAGCCTTTTTCTCTGGCAGCAGCTGCTGCAAGTGGGCAAGGGAGCTGCGAGAGTGAAGAAGGGGACGGTCCATCTAGCTGAGGAAAGAAGAAGCTCCCCGAGGCGCAGTTTGTTGTGCTCAGTTTCAAGGCTGCCTGGAGGAGGGGGGGACTTGAAGAACGCCTTCTTTCTGGACGCCTCCTTCTGGCTGTGCTCCAGCTGCATGCACTCTGCAGCACGGAAGGTTTAGGAACGTGCTGCTGGCCAGCTTGTGTCCAGGAGTGCAAGGGCTGCGCCTTCCTTTCTGAAGCAGCCAGAGCATTCTCAGCTGCATGTGCTTGTGAAGCAGCTCTTGGCTGGACATTTGAAATTGGCTCCCCTGAGTACATGAGCCCGGTGCCCAGCTGCTTGGTTCTTCGCCTTCTGTGCTCTGGACAGAAGTGAAGCCCAGCCATGGCTTGGAGCTTTGCCGCTCTTCAGCGTGAACACTGCACGCAGCCACAGTGTGCTGTGCAGGGATTTTCCTTCAGCTCGACGGACAAGCATTTTCTTGCTGTTTCACCGAGTGCAAACTGTCCGTGTAGCTCTCGCTCAGCGAAATGCGTTTGGAGAGAAACACTTGCTGGAGTAGCTTTTCGCTGGGCAAGACTTTCAACACAGCACCACAATTCGGGCAAGGAGCAGCAGAAAGGAAGACCATCTTTTGGTCCTGGCACCTTCTTCTGGGCGAGACGCCTATCCGCCTCTTCGCTCCCTGCAAGGCTGTAAGCTTGGCGCTGGTACTTGCAAGGGAGAAGGCAGGTGCAGAGAGCACCGCCGTCTGCCGGCGCTGTGCAGGCTGGAAAGGAAAGAGGGCTACCACTAGGATGTGCTGCAAATACAGGTTTGCACGCGTCGAGGGTAAGCTCCGGCTAAGCTCGTTGACCTCAAACTGTTCTCTGTGCGAGACTTAGCTGAGAAGCTTTCCGTTAAGATTCAGGCTACCACGCAGACCGAATGTGCTGCTACCTAGCGCTGAGAGAGAAAGTGCAGAGGCCAGGCGTGTTTGGGCAGAGGCAGCAGCCTGGAGGCTTTCGCTGCCAGCACCGTGCTCTCTGGGCGAGAAGCAGACGACTGTTCGTCTCCAGCTAAACGAAAGCGCGACCTGCTACGAAGAGCATAAGAACGAAGGCAGAGCAGCAGGCTGCTGTGCGAATCGCCCAGGCTGCAAGAGGAAGCGTGCGTGGCACTCGCTTGTTTGCGGATTCACTTTAGCAGTCGGAAGCAGAAAGTTCAACCTGCGGCTACTTGTGCTGCTACCTATTTCTCTTCCAGTATTCCCTGGAACCAATTCTGCTAGCTTCATGCTTGGCGATGCAGAGATGACAGTGGTAGATGCGGTGGAGAAGGGAAAAACAGAGTGCAGAGGACAGTTTCTGGTGCTTGACGTGAGGCAAGGGGAAGGTTCAGCCCAGCAGAGGCTGTTACCCCTGGAGCCTTTTTCTCTGGCAGCAGCTGCTGCAAGTAGGCAAGGGAGCTGCGAGAGTGAAGAAGGGGACGGTCCATCTAGCTGAGGAAAGAAGAAGCTCCCCGAGGCGCAGTTTGTTGTGCTCAGTTTCAAGGCTGCCTGGAGGAGGGGGGGACTTGAAGAACGCCTTCTTTCTGGACGCCTCCTTCTGGCTGTGCTCCAGCTGCATGCACTCTGCAGCACGGAAGGTTTAGGAACGTGCTGCTGGCCAGCTTGTGTCCAGGAGTGCAAGGGCTGCGCCTTCCTTTCTGAAGCAGCCAGAGCATTCTCAGCTGCATGTGCTTGTGAAGCAGCTCTTGGCTGGACATTTGAAATTGGCTCCCCTGAGTACATGAGCCCGGTGCCCAGCTGCTTGGTTCTTCGCCTTCTGTGCTCTGGACAGAAGTGAAGCCCAGCCATGGCTTGGAGCTTTGCCGCTCTTCAGCGTGAACACTGCACGCAGCCACAGTGTGCTGTGCAGGGATTTTCCTTCAGCTCGACGGACAAGCATTTTCTTGCTGTTTCACCGAGTGCAAACTGTCCGTGTAGCTCTCGCTCAGCGAAATGCGTTTGGAGAGAAACACTTGCTGGAGTAGCTTTTCGCTGGGCAAGACTTTCAACACAGCACCACAATTCGGGCAAGGAGCAGGAGAAAGGAAGACCATCTTTTGGTCCTGGCACCTTCTTCTGGGCGAGACGCCTATCCGCCTCTTCGCTCCCTGCAAGGCTGTAAGCTTGGCGCTGGTACTTGCAAGTGAGAAGGCAGGTGCAGAGAGCACCGCCGTCTGCCGGCGCTGTGCAGGCTGGAAAGGAAAGAGGGCTACCACTAGGATGTGCTGCAAATACAGGTTTCCACGCGTCGAGGGTAAGCTCCGGCTAAGCTCGTTGACCTCAAACTGTTCTCTGTGCGAGACTTAGCTGAGAAGCTTTCCGTTAAGATTCAGGCTACCACGCAGACCGAATGTGCTGCTACCTAGCGCTGAGAGAGAAAGTGCAGAGGCCAGGCGTGTTTGGGCAGAGGCAGCAGCCTGGAGGCTTTCGCTGCCAGCACCGTGCTCTCTGGGCGAGAAGCAGACGACTGTTCGTCTCCAGCTAAACGAAAGCGCGACCTGCTACGAAGAGCATAAGAACGAAGGCAGAGCAGCAGGCTGCTGTGCGAATCGCCCAGGCTGCAAGAGGAAGCGTGCGTGGCACTCGCTTGTTTGCGGATTCACTTTAGCAGTCGGAAGCAGAAAGTTCAACCTGCGGCTACTTGTGCTGCTACCTATTTCTCTTCCAGTATTCCCTGGAACCAATTCTGCTAGCTTCATGCTTGGCGATGCAGAGATGACAGTGGTAGATGCGGTGGAGAAGGGAAAAACAGAGTGCAGAGGACAGTTTCTGGTGCTTGACGTGAGGCAAGGGGAAGGTTCAGCCCAGCAGAGGCTGTTACCCCTGGAGCCTTTTTCTTTGGCAGCAGCTGCTGCAAGTGGGCAAGGGAGCTGCGAGAGTGAAGAAGGGGACGGTCCATCTAGCTGAGGAAAGAAGAAGCTCCCCGAGGCGCAGTTTGTTGTGCTCAGTTTCAAGGCTGCCTGGAGGAGGGGGGGGCTTGAAGAACGCCTTCTTTCTGGACGCCTCCTTCTGGCTGTGCTCCAGCTGCATGCACTCTGCAGCACGGAAGGTTTAGGAACGTGCTGCTGGCCAGCTTGTGTCCAGGAGTGCAAGGGCTGCGCCTTCCTTTCTGAAGCAGCCAGAGCATTCTCAGCTGCATGTGCTTGTGAAGCAGCTCTTGGCTGGACATTTGAAATTGGCTCCCCTGAGTACATGAGCCCGGTGCCCAGCTGCTTGGTTCTTCGCCTTCTGTGCTCTGGACAGAAGTGAAGCCCAGCCATGGCTTGGAGCTTTGCCGCTCTTCAGCGTGAACACTGCACGCAGCCACAGTGTGCTGTGCAGGGATTTTCCTTCAGCTCGACGGACAAGCATTTTCTTGCTGTTTCACCGAGTGCAAACTGTCCGTGTAGCTCTCGCTCAGCGAAATGCGTTTGGAGAGAAACACTTGCTGGAGTAGCTTTTCGCTGGGCAAGACTTTCAACACAGCACCACAATTCGGGCAAGGAGCAGCAGAAAGGAAGACCATCTTTTGGTCCTGGCACCTTCTTCTGGGCGACACGCCTATCCGCCTCTTCGCTCCCTGCAAGGCTGTAAGCTTGGCGCTGGTACTTGCAAGGGAGAAGGCAGGTGCAGAGAGCACCGCCGTCTGCCGGCGCTGTGCAGGCTGGAAAGGAAAGAGGGCTACCACTAGGATGTGCTGCAAATACAGGTTTCCACGCGTCGAGGGTAAGCTCCGGCTAAGCTCGTTGACCTCAAACTGTTCTCTGTGCGAGACTTAGCTGAGAAGCTTTCCGTTAAGATTCAGGCTACCACGCAGACCGAATGTGCTGCTACCTAGCGCTGAGAGAGAAAGTGCAGAGGCCAGGCGTGTTTGGGCAGAGGCAGCAGCCTGGAGGCTTTCGCTGCCAGCACCGTGCTCTCTGGGCGAGAAGCAGACGACTGTTCGTCTCCAGCTAAACGAAAGCGCGACCTGCTACGAAGAGCATAAGAACGAAGGCAGAGCAGCAGGCTGCTGTGCGAATCGCCCAGGCTGCAAGAGGAAGCGTGCGTGGCACTCGCTTGTTTGCGGATTCACTTTAGCAGTCGGAAGCAGAAAGTTCAACCTGCGGCTACTTGTGCTGCTACCTATTTCTCTTCCAGTATTCCCTGGAACCAATTCTGCTAGCTTCATGCTTGGAGATGCAGAGATGACAGTGGTAGATGCGGTGGAGAAGGGAAAAACAGAGTGCAGAGGACAGTTTCTGGTGCTTGACGTGAGGCAAGGGGAAGGTTCAGCCCAGCAGAGGCTTTGACTTCTGGAGCCTTTTTCTTTGGCAGCAGCTGCTGCAAGTGGGCAAGGGAGCTGCGAGAGTGAAGAAGGGGACGGTCCATCTAGCTGAGGAAAGAAGAAGCTCCCCGAGGCGCAGTTTGTTGTGCTCAGTTTCAAGGCTGCCTGGAGGAGGGGGGGACTTGAAGAATGCCTTCTTTCTGGACGCCTCCTTCTGGCTGTGCTCCAGCTGCATGCACTCTGCAGCACGGAAGGTTTAGGAACGTGCTGCTGGCCAGCTTGTGTCCAGGAGTGCAAGGGCTGCGCCTTCCTTTCTGAAGCAGCCAGAGCATTCTCAGCTGCATGTGCTTGTGAAGCAGCTCTTGGCTGGACATTTGAAATTGGCTCCCCTGAGGACATGAGCCCGGTGCCCAGCTGCTTGGTTCTTCGCCTTCTGTGCTCTGGACAGAAGTGAAGCCCAGCCATGGCTTGGAGCTTTGCCGCTCTTCAGCGTGAACACTGCACGCAGCCACAGTGTGCTGTGCAGGGATTTTCCTTCAGCTCGACGGACAAGCATTTTCTTGCTGTTTCACCGAGTGCAAACTGTCCGTGTAGCTCTCGCTCAGCGAAATGCGTTTGGAGAGAAACACTTGCTGGAGTAGCTTTTCGCTGGGCAAGACTTTCAACACAGCACCACAATTCGGGCAAGGAGCAGCAGAAAGGAAGACCATCTTTTGGTCCTGGCACCTTCTTCTGGGCGAGACGCCTATCCGCCTCTTCGCTCCCTGCAAGGCTGTAAGCTTGGCGCTGGTACTTGCAAGGGAGAAGGCAGGTGCAGAGAGCACCGCCGTCTGCCGGCGCTGTGCAGGCTGGAAAGGAAAGAGGGCTACCACTAGGATGTGCTGCAAATACAGGTTTCCACGCGTCGAGGGTAAGCTCCGGCTAAGCTCGTTGACCTCAAACTGTTCTCTGTGCGAGACTTAGCTGAGAAGCTTTCCGTTAAGATTCAGGCTACCACGCAGACCGAATGTGCTGCTACCTAGCGCTGAGAGAGAAAGTGCAGAGGCCAGGCGTGTTTGGGCAGAGGCAGCAGCCTGGAGGCTTTCGCTGCCAGCACCGTGCTCTCTGGGCGAGAAGCAGACGACTGTTCGTCTCCAGCTAAACGAAAGCGCGACCTGCTACGAAGAGCATAAGAACGAAGGCAGAGCAGCAGGCTGCTGTGCGAATCGCCCAGGCTGCAAGAGGAAGCGTGCGTGGCACTCGCTTGTTTGCGGATTCACTTTAGCAGTCGGAAGCAGAAAGTTCAACCTGCGGCTACTTGTGCTGCTACCTATTTCTCTTCCAGTATTCCCTGGAACCAATTCTGCTAGCTTCATGCTTGGCGATGCAGAGATGACAGTGGTAGATGCGGTGGAGAAGGGAAAAACAGAGTGCAGAGGACAGTTTCTGGTGCTTGACGTGAGGCAAGGGGAAGGTTCAGCCCAGCAGAGGCTGTTACCCCTGGAGCCTTTTTCTTTGGCAGCAGCTGCTGCAAGTGGGCAAGGGAGCTGCGAGAGTGAAGAAGGGGACGGTCCATCTAGCTGAGGAAAGAAGAAGCTCCCCGAGGCGCAGTTTGTTGTGCTCAGTTTCAAGGCTGCCTGGAGGAGGGGGGGACTTGAAGAACGCCTTCTTTCTGGACGCCTCCTTCTGGCTGTGCTCCAGCTGCATGCACTCTGCAGCACGGAAGGTTTAGGAACGTGCTGCTGGCCAGCTTGTGTCCAGGAGTGCAAGGGCTGCGCCTTCCTTTCTGAAGCAGCCAGAGCATTCTCAGCTGCATGTGCTTGTGAAGCAGCTCTTGGCTGGACATTTGAAATTGGCTCCCCTGAGTACATGAGCCCGGTGCCCAGCTGCTTGGTTCTTCGCCTTCTGTGCTCTGGACAGAAGTGAAGCCCAGCCATGGCTTGGAGCTTTGCCGCTCTTCAGCGTGAACACTGCACGCAGCCACAGTGTGCTGTGCAGGGATTTTCCTTCAGCTCGACGGACAAGCATTTTCTTGCTGTTTCACCGAGTGCAAACTGTCCGTGTAGCTCTCGCTCAGCGAAATGCGTTTGGAGAGAAACACTTGCTGGAGTAGCTTTTCGCTGGGCAAGACTTTCAACACAGCACCACAATTCGGGCAAGGAGCAGCAGAAAGGAAGACCATCTTTTGGTCCTGGCACCTTCTTCTGGGCGAGACGCCTATCCGCCTCTTCGCTCCCTGCAAGGCTGTAAGCTTGGCGCTGGTACTTGCAAGGGAGAAGGCAGGTGCAGAGAGCACCGCCGTCTGCCGGCGCTGTGCAGGCTGGAAAGGAAAGAGGGCTACCACTAGGATGTGCTGCAAATACAGGTTTGCACGCGTCGAGGGTAAGCTCCGGCTAAGCTCGTTGACCTCAAACTGTTCTCTGTGCGAGACTTAGCTGAGAAGCTTTCCGTTAAGATTCAGGCTACCACGCAGACCGAATGTGCTGCTACCTAGCGCTGAGAGAGAAAGTGCAGAGGCCAGGCGTGTTTGGGCAGAGGCAGCAGCCTGGAGGCTTTCGCTGCCAGCACCGTGCTCTCTGGGCGAGAAGCAGACGACTGTTCGTCTCCAGCTAAACGAAAGCGCGACCTGCTACGAAGAGCATAAGAACGAAGGCAGAGCAGCAGGCTGCTGTGCGAATCGCCCAGGCTGCAAGAGGAAGCGTGCGTGGCACTCGCTTGTTTGCGGATTCACTTTAGCAGTCGGAAGCAGAAAGTTCAACCTGCGGCTACTTGTGCTGCTACCTATTTCTCTTCCAGTATTCCCTGGAACCAATTCTGCTAGCTTCATGCTTGGCGATGCAGAGATGACAGTGGTAGATGCGGTGGAGAAGGGAAAAACAGAGTGCAGAGGACAGTTTCTGGTGCTTGACGTGAGGCAAGGGGAAGGTTCAGCCCAGCAGAGGCTGTTACCCCTGGAGCCTTTTTCTCTGGCAGCAGCTGCTGCAAGTGGGCAAGGGAGCTGCGAGAGTGAAGAAGGGGACGGTCCATCTAGCTGAGGAAAGAAGAAGCTCCCCGAGGCGCAGTTTGTTGTGCTCAGTTTCAAGGCTGCCTGGAGGAGGGGGGGACTTGAAGAACGCCTTCTTTCTGGACGCCTCCTTCTGGCTGTGCTCCAGCTGCATGCACTCTGCAGCACGGAAGGTTTAGGAACGTGCTGCTGGCCAGCTTGTGTCCAGGAGTGCAAGGGCTGCGCCTTCCTTTCTGAAGCAGCCAGAGCATTCTCAGCTGCATGTGCTTGTGAAGCAGCTCTTGGCTGGACATTTGAAATTGGCTCCCCTGAGTACATGAGCCCGGTGCCCAGCTGCTTGGTTCTTCGCCTTCTGTGCTCTGGACAGAAGTGAAGCCCAGCCATGGCTTGGAGCTTTGCCGCTCTTCAGCGGGAACACTGCACGCAGCCACAGTGTGCTGTGCAGGGATTTTCCTTCAGCTCGACGGACAAGCATTTTCTTGCTGTTTCACCGAGTGCAAACTGTCCGTGTAGCTCTCGCTCAGCGAAATGCGTTTGGAGAGAAACACTTGCTGGAGTAGCTTTTCGCTGGGCAAGACTTTCAACACAGCACCACAATTCGGGCAAGGAGCAGCAGAAAGGAAGACCATCTTTTGGTCCTGGCACCTTCTTCTGGGCGAGACGCCTATCCGCCTCTTCGCTCCCTGCAAGGCTGTAAGCTTGGCGCTGGTACTTGCAAGGGAGAAGGCAGGTGCAGAGAGCACCGCCGTCTGCCGGCGCTGTGCAGGCTGGAAAGGAAAGAGGGCTACCACTAGGATGTGCTGCAAATACAGGTTTCCACGCGTCGAGGGTAAGCTCCGGCTAAGCTCGTTGACCTCAAACTGTTCTCTGTGCGAGACTTAGCTGAGAAGCTTTCCGTTAAGATTCAGGCTACCACGCAGACCGAATGTGCTGCTACCTAGCGCTGAGAGAGAAAGTGCAGAGGCCAGGCGTGTTTGGGCAGAGGCAGCAGCCTGGAGGCTTTCGCTGCCAGCACCGTGCTCTCTGGGCGAGAAGCAGACGACTGTTCGTCTCCAGCTAAACGAAAGCGCGACCTGCTACGAAGAGCATAAGAACGAAGGCACAGCAGCAGGCTGCTGTGCGAATCGCCCAGGCTGCAAGAGGAAGCGTGCGTGGCACTCGCTTGTTTGCGGATTCACTTTAGCAGTCGGAAGCAGAAAGTTCAACCTGCGGCTACTTGTGCTGCTACCTATTTCTCTTCCAGTATTCCCTGGAACCAATTCTGCTAGCTTCATGCTTGGCGATGCAGAGATGACAGTGGTAGATGCGGTGGAGAAGGGAAAAACAGAGTGCAGAGGACAGTTTCTGGTGCTTGACGTGAGGCAAGGGGAAGGTTCAGCCCAGCAGAGGCTGTTACCCCTGGAGCCTTTTTCTTTGGCAGCAGCTGCTGCAAGTGGGCAAGGGAGCTGCGAGAGTGAAGAAGGGGACGGTCCATCTAGCTGAGGAAAGAAGAAGCTCCCCGAGGCGCAGTTTGTTGTGCTCAGTTTCAAGGCTGCCTGGAGGAGGGGGGGACTTGAAGAACGCCTTCTTTCTGGACGCCTCCTTCTGGCTGTGCTCCAGCTGCATGCACTCTGCAGCACGGAAGGTTTAGGAACGTGCTGCTGGCCAGCTTGTGTCCAGGAGTGCAAGGGCTGCGCCTTCCTTTCTGAAGCAGCCAGAGCATTCTCAGCTGCATGTGCTTGTGAAGCAGCTCTTGGCTGGACATTTGAAATTGGCTCCCCTGAGTACATGAGCCCGGTGCCCAGCTGCTTGGTTCTTCGCCTTCTGTGCTCTGGACAGAAGTGAAGCCCAGCCATGGCTTGGAGCTTTGCCGCTCTTCAGCGTGAACACTGCACGCAGCCACAGTGTGCTGTGCAGGGATTTTCCTTCAGCTCGACGGACAAGCATTTTCTTGCTGTTTCACCGAGTGCAAACTGTCCGTGTAGCTCTCGCTCAGCGAAATGCGTTTGGAGAGAAACACTTGCTGGAGTAGCTTTTCGCTGGGCAAGACTTTCAACACAGCACCACAATTCGGGCAAGGAGCAGCAGAAAGGAAGACCATCTTTTGGTCCTGGCACCTTCTTCTGGGCGAGACGCCTATCCGCCTCTTCGCTCCCTGCAAGGCTGTAAGCTTGGCGCTGGTACTTGCAAGTGAGAAGGCAGGTGCAGAGAGCACCGCCGTCTGCCGGCGCTGTGCAGGCTGGAAAGGAAAGAGGGCTACCACTAGGATGTGCTGCAAATACAGGTTTCCACGCGTCGAGGGTAAGCTCCGGCTAAGCTCGTTGACCTCAAACTGTTCTCTGTGCGAGACTTAGCTGAGAAGCTTTCCGTTAAGATTCAGGCTACCACGCAGACCGAATGTGCTGCTACCTAGCGCTGAGAGAGAAAGTGCAGAGGCCAGGCGTGTTTGGGCAGAGGCAGCAGCCTGGAGGCTTTCGCTGCCAGCACCGTGCTCTCTGGGCGAGAAGCAGACGACTGTTCGTCTCCAGCTAAACGAAAGCGCGACCTGCTACGAAGAGCATAAGAACGAAGGCAGAGCAGCAGGCTGCTGTGCGAATCGCCCAGGCTGCAAGAGGAAGCGTGCGTGGCACTCGCTTGTTTGCGGATTCACTTTAGCAGTCGGAAGCAGAAAGTTCAACCTGCGGCTACTTGTGCTGCTACCTATTTCTCTTCCAGTATTCCCTGGAACCAATTCTGCTAGCTTCATGCTTGGCGATGCAGAGATGACAGTGGTAGATGCGGTGGAGAAGGGAAAAACAGAGTGCAGAGGACAGTTTCTGGTGCTTGACGTGAGGCAAGGGGAAGGTTCAGCCCAGCAGAGGCTGTTACCCCTGGAGCCTTTTTCTTTGGCAGCAGCTGCTGCAAGTGGGCAAGGGAGCTGCGAGAGTGAAGAAGGGGACGGTCCATCTAGCTGAGGAAAGAAGAAGCTCCCCGAGGCGCAGTTTGTTGTGCTCAGTTTCAAGGCTGCCTGGAGGAGGGGGGGACTTGAAGAACGCCTTCTTTCTGGACGCCTCCTTCTGGCTGTGCTCCAGCTGCATGCACTCTGCAGCACGGAAGGTTTAGGAACGTGCTGCTGGCCAGCTTGTGTCCAGGAGTGCAAGGGCTGCGCCTTCCTTTCTGAAGCAGCCAGAGCATTCTCAGCTGCATGTGCTTGTGAAGCAGCTCTTGGCTGGACATTTGAAATTGGCTCCCCTGAGTACATGAGCCCGGTGCCCAGCTGCTTGGTTCTTCGCCTTCTGTGCTCTGGACAGAAGTGAAGCCCAGCCATGGCTTGGAGCTTTGCCGCTCTTCAGCGTGAACACTGCACGCAGCCACAGTGTGCTGTGCAGGGATTTTCCTTCAGCTCGACGGACAAGCATTTTCTTGCTGTTTCACCGAGTGCAAACTGTCCGTGTAGCTCTCGCTCAGCGAAATGCGTTTGGAGAGAAACACTTGCTGGAGTAGCTTTTCGCTGGGCAAGACTTTCAACACAGCACCACAATTCGGGCAAGGAGCAGCAGAAAGGAAGACCATCTTTTGGTCCTGGCACCTTCTTCTGGGCGACACGCCTATCCGCCTCTTCGCTCCCTGCAAGGCTGTAAGCTTGGCGCTGGTACTTGCAAGGGAGAAGGCAGGTGCAGAGAGCACCGCCGTCTGCCGGCGCTGTGCAGGCTGGAAAGGAAAGAGGGCTACCACTAGGATGTGCTGCAAATACAGGTTTGCACGCGTCGAGGGTAAGCTCCGGCTAAGCTCGTTGACCTCAAACTGTTCTCTGTGCGAGACTTAGCTGAGAAGCTTTCCGTTAAGATTCAGGCTACCACGCAGACCGAATGTGCTGCTACCTAGCGCTGAGAGAGAAAGTGCAGAGGCCAGGCGTGTTTGGGCAGAGGCAGCAGCCTGGAGGCTTTCGCTGCCAGCACCGTGCTCTCTGGGCGAGAAGCAGACGACTGTTCGTCTCCAGCTAAACGAAAGCGCGACCTGCTACGAAGAGCATAAGAACGAAGGCAGAGCAGCAGGCTGCTGTGCGAATCGCCCAGGCTGCAAGAGGAAGCGTGCGTGGCACTCGCTTGTTTGCGGATTCACTTTAGCAGTCGGAAGCAGAAAGTTCAACCTGCGGCTACTTGTGCTGCTACCTATTTCTCTTCCAGTATTCCCTGGAACCAATTCTGCTAGCTTCATGCTTGGCGATGCAGAGATGACAGTGGTAGATGCGGTGGAGAAGGGAAAAACAGAGTGCAGAGGACAGTTTCTGGTGCTTGACGTGAGGCAAGGGGAAGGTTCAGCCCAGCAGAGGCTGTTACCCCTGGAGCCTTTTTCTTTGGCAGCAGCTGCTGCAAGTGGGCAAGGGAGCTGCGAGAGTGAAGAAGGGGACGGTCCATCTAGCTGAGGAAAGAAGAAGCTCCCCGAGGCGCAGTTTGTTGTGCTCAGTTTCAAGGCTGCCTGGAGGAGGGGGGGGCTTGAAGAACGCCTTCTTTCTGGACGCCTCCTTCTGGCTGTGCTCCAGCTGCATGCACTCTGCAGCACGGAAGGTTTAGGAACGTGCTGCTGGCCAGCTTGTGTCCAGGAGTGCAAGGGCTGCGCCTTCCTTTCTGAAGCAGCCAGAGCATTCTCAGCTGCATGTGCTTGTGAAGCAGCTCTTGGCTGGACATTTGAAATTGGCTCCCCTGAGTACATGAGCCCGGTGCCCAGCTGCTTGGTTCTTCGCCTTCTGTGCTCTGGACAGAAGTGAAGCCCAGCCATGGCTTGGAGCTTTGCCGCTCTTCAGCGTGAACACTGCACGCAGCCACAGTGTGCTGTGCAGGGATTTTCCTTCAGCTCGACGGACAAGCATTTTCTTGCTGTTTCACCGAGTGCAAACTGTCCGTGTAGCTCTCGCTCAGCGAAATGCGTTTGGAGAGAAACACTTGCTGGAGTAGCTTTTCGCTGGGCAAGACTTTCAACACAGCACCACAATTCGGGCAAGGAGCAGCAGAAAGGAAGACCATCTTTTGGTCCTGGCACCTTCTTCTGGGCGACACGCCTATCCGCCTCTTCGCTCCCTGCAAGGCTGTAAGCTTGGCGCTGGTACTTGCAAGGGAGAAGGCAGGTGCAGAGAGCACCGCCGTCTGCCGGCGCTGTGCAGGCTGGAAAGGAAAGAGGGCTACCACTAGGATGTGCTGCAAATACAGGTTTGCACGCGTCGAGGGTAAGCTCCGGCTAAGCTCGTTGACCTCAAACTGTTCTCTGTGCGAGACTTAGCTGAGAAGCTTTCCGTTAAGATTCAGGCTACCACGCAGACCGAATGTGCTGCTACCTAGCGCTGAGAGAGAAAGTGCAGAGGCCAGGCGTGTTTGGGCAGAGGCAGCAGCCTGGAGGCTTTCGCTGCCAGCACCGTGCTCTCTGGGCGAGAAGCAGACGACTGTTCGTCTCCAGCTAAACGAAAGCGCGACCTGCTACGAAGAGCATAAGAACGAAGGCAGAGCAGCAGGCTGCTGTGCGAATCGCCCAGGCTGCAAGAGGAAGCGTGCGTGGCACTCGCTTGTTTGCGGATTCACTTTAGCAGTCGGAAGCAGAAAGTTCAACCTGCGGCTACTTGTGCTGCTACCTATTTCTCTTCCAGTATTCCCTGGAACCAATTCTGCTAGCTTCATGCTTGGCGATGCAGAGATGACAGTGGTAGATGCGGTGGAGAAGGGAAAAACAGAGTGCAGAGGACAGTTTCTGGTGCTTGACGTGAGGCAAGGGGAAGGTTCAGCCCAGCAGAGGCTGTTACCCCTGGAGCCTTTTTCTTTGGCAGCAGCTGCTGCAAGTGGGCAAGGGAGCTGCGAGAGTGAAGAAGGGGACGGTCCATCTAGCTGAGGAAAGAAGAAGCTCCCCGAGGCGCAGTTTGTTGTGCTCAGTTTCAAGGCTGCCTGGAGGAGGGGGGGGCTTGAAGAACGCCTTCTTTCTGGACGCCTCCTTCTGGCTGTGCTCCAGCTGCATGCACTCTGCAGCACGGAAGGTTTAGGAACGTGCTGCTGGCCAGCTTGTGTCCAGGAGTGCAAGGGCTGCGCCTTCCTTTCTGAAGCAGCCAGAGCATTCTCAGCTGCATGTGCTTGTGAAGCAGCTCTTGGCTGGACATTTGAAATTGGCTCCCGTGAGTACATGAGCCCGGTGCCCAGCTGCTTGGTTCTTCGCCTTCTGTGCTCTGGACAGAAGTGAAGCCCAGCCATGGCTTGGAGCTTTGCCGCTCTTCAGCGGGAACACTGCACGCAGCCACAGTGTGCTGTGCAGGGATTTTCCTTCAGCTCGACGGACAAGCATTTTCTTGCTGTTTCACCGAGTGCAAACTGTCCGTGTAGCTCTCGCTCAGCGAAATGCGTTTGGAGAGAAACACTTGCTGGAGTAGCTTTTCGCTGGGCAAGACTTTCAACACAGCACCACAATTCGGGCAAGGAGCAGCAGAAAGGAAGACCATCTTTTGGTCCTGGCACCTTCTTCTGGGCGAGACGCCTATCCGCCTCTTCGCTCCCTGCAAGGCTGTAAGCTTGGCGCTGGTACTTGCAAGGGAGAAGGCAGGTGCAGAGAGCACCGCCGTCTGCCGGCGCTGTGCAGGCTGGAAAGGAAAGAGGGCTACCACTAGGATGTGCTGCAAATACAGGTTTGCACGCGTCGAGGGTAAGCTCCGGCTAAGCTCGTTGACCTCAAACTGTTCTCTGTGCGAGACTTAGCTGAGAAGCTTTCCGTTAAGATTCAGGCTACCACGCAGACCGAATGTGCTGCTACCTAGCGCTGAGAGAGAAAGTGCAGAGGCCAGGCGTGTTTGGGCAGAGGCAGCAGCCTGGAGGCTTTCGCTGCCAGCACCGTGCTCTCTGGGCGAGAAGCAGACGACTGTTCGTCTCCAGCTAAACGAAAGCGCGACCTGCTACGAAGAGCATAAGAACGAAGGCAGAGCAGCAGGCTGCTGTGCGAATCGCCCAGGCTGCAAGAGGAAGCGTGCGTGGCACTCGCTTGTTTGCGGATTCACTTTAGCAGTCGGAAGCAGAAAGTTCAACCTGCGGCTACTTGTGCTGCTACCTATTTCTCTTCCAGTATTCCCTGGAACCAATTCTGCTAGCTTCATGCTTGGCGATGCAGAGATGACAGTGGTAGATGCGGTGGAGAAGGGAAAAACAGAGTGCAGAGGACAGTTTCTGGTGCTTGACGTGAGGCAAGGGGAAGGTTCAGCCCAGCAGAGGCTGTTACCCCTGGAGCCTTTTTCTCTGGCAGCAGCTGCTGCAAGTGGGCAAGGGAGCTGCGAGAGTGAAGAAGGGGACGGTCCATCTAGCTGAGGAAAGAAGAAGCTCCCCGAGGCGCAGTTTGTTGTGCTCAGTTTCAAGGCTGCCTGGAGGGGGGGGGGGCTTGAAGAACGCCTTCTTTCTGGACGCCTCCTTCTGGCTGTGCTCCAGCTGCATGCACTCTGCAGCACGGAAGGTTTAGGAACGTGCTGCTGGCCAGCTTGTGTCCAGGAGTGCAAGGGCTGCGCCTTCCTTTCTGAAGCAGCCAGAGCATTCTCAGCTGCATGTGCTTGTGAAGCAGCTCTTGGCTGGACATTTGAAATTGGCTCCCCTGAGTACATGAGCCCGGTGCCCAGCTGCTTGGTTCTTCGCCTTCTGTGCTCTGGACAGAAGTGAAGCCCAGCCATGGCTTGGAGCTTTGCCGCTCTTCAGCGTGAACACTGCACGCAGCCACAGTGTGCTGTGCAGGGATTTTCCTTCAGCTCGACGGACAAGCATTTTCTTGCTGTTTCACCGAGTGCAAACTGTCCGTGTAGCTCTCGCTCAGCGAAATGCGTTTGGAGAGAAACACTTGCTGGAGTAGCTTTTCGCTGGGCAAGACTTTCAACACAGCACCACAATTCGGGCAAGGAGCAGCAGAAAGGAAGACCATCTTTTGGTCCTGGCACCTTCTTCTGGGCGACACGCCTATCCGCCTCTTCGCTCCCTGCAAGGCTGTAAGCTTGGCGCTGGTACTTGCAAGGGAGAAGGCAGGTGCAGAGAGCACCGCCGTCTGCCGGCGCTGTGCAGGCTGGAAAGGAAAGAGGGCTACCACTAGGATGTGCTGCAAATACAGGTTTGCACGCGTCGAGGGTAAGCTCCGGCTAAGCTCGTTGACCTCAAACTGTTCTCTGTGCGAGACTTAGCTGAGAAGCTTTCCGTTAAGATTCAGGCTACCACGCAGACCGAATGTGCTGCTACCTAGCGCTGAGAGAGAAAGTGCAGAGGCCAGGCGTGTTTGGGCAGAGGCAGCAGCCTGGAGGCTTTCGCTGCCAGCACCGTGCTCTCTGGGCGAGAAGCAGACGACTGTTCGTCTCCAGCTAAACGAAAGCGCGACCTGCTACGAAGAGCATAAGAACGAAGGCAGAGCAGCAGGCTGCTGTGCGAATCGCCCAGGCTGCAAGAGGAAGCGTGCGTGGCACTCGCTTGTTTGCGGATTCACTTTAGCAGTCGGAAGCAGAAAGTTCAACCTGCGGCTACTTGTGCTGCTACCTATTTCTCTTCCAGTATTCCCTGGAACCAATTCTGCTAGCTTCATGCTTGGCGATGCAGAGATGACAGTGGTAGATGCGGTGGAGAAGGGAAAAACAGAGTGCAGAGGACAGTTTCTGGTGCTTGACGTGAGGCAAGGGGAAGGTTCAGCCCAGCAGAGGCTGTTACCCCTGGAGCCTTTTTCTTTGGCAGCAGCTGCTGCAAGTGGGCAAGGGAGCTGCGAGAGTGAAGAAGGGGACGGTCCATCTAGCTGAGGAAAGAAGAAGCTCCCCGAGGCGCAGTTTGTTGTGCTCAGTTTCAAGGCTGCCTGGAGGAGGGGGGGGCTTGAAGAACGCCTTCTTTCTGGACGCCTCCTTCTGGCTGTGCTCCAGCTGCATGCACTCTGCAGCACGGAAGGTTTAGGAACGTGCTGCTGGCCAGCTTGTGTCCAGGAGTGCAAGGGCTGCGCCTTCCTTTCTGAAGCAGCCAGAGCATTCTCAGCTGCATGTGCTTGTGAAGCAGCTCTTGGCTGGACATTTGAAATTGGCTCCCCTGAGTACATGAGCCCGGTGCCCAGCTGCTTGGTTCTTCGCCTTCTGTGCTCTGGACAGAAGTGAAGCCCAGCCATGGCTTGGAGCTTTGCCGCTCTTCAGCGTGAACACTGCACGCAGCCACAGTGTGCTGTGCAGGGATTTTCCTTCAGCTCGACGGACAAGCATTTTCTTGCTGTTTCACCGAGTGCAAACTGTCCGTGTAGCTCTCGCTCAGCGAAATGCGTTTGGAGAGAAACACTTGCTGGAGTAGCTTTTCGCTGGGCAAGACTTTCAACACAGCACCACAATTCGGGCAAGGAGCAGCAGAAAGGAAGACCATCTTTTGGTCCTGGCACCTTCTTCTGGGCGACACGCCTATCCGCCTCTTCGCTCCCTGCAAGGCTGTAAGCTTGGCGCTGGTACTTGCAAGGGAGAAGGCAGGTGCAGAGAGCACCGCCGTCTGCCGGCGCTGTGCAGGCTGGAAAGGAAAGAGGGCTACCACTAGGATGTGCTGCAAATACAGGTTTGCACGCGTCGAGGGTAAGCTCCGGCTAAGCTCGTTGACCTCAAACTGTTCTCTGTGCGAGACTTAGCTGAGAAGCTTTCCGTTAAGATTCAGGCTACCACGCAGACCGAATGTGCTGCTACCTAGCGCTGAGAGAGAAAGTGCAGAGGCCAGGCGTGTTTGGGCAGAGGCAGCAGCCTGGAGGCTTTCGCTGCCAGCACCGTGCTCTCTGGGCGAGAAGCAGACGACTGTTCGTCTCCAGCTAAACGAAAGCGCGACCTGCTACGAAGAGCATAAGAACGAAGGCAGAGCAGCAGGCTGCTGTGCGAATCGCCCAGGCTGCAAGAGGAAGCGTGCGTGGCACTCGCTTGTTTGCGGATTCACTTTAGCAGTCGGAAGCAGAAAGTTCAACCTGCGGCTACTTGTGCTGCTACCTATTTCTCTTCCAGTATTCCCTGGAACCAATTCTGCTAGCTTCATGCTTGGCGATGCAGAGATGACAGTGGTAGATGCGGTGGAGAAGGGAAAAACAGAGTGCAGAGGACAGTTTCTGGTGCTTGACGTGAGGCAAGGGGAAGGTTCAGCCCAGCAGAGGCTGTTACCCCTGGAGCCTTTTTCTCTGGCAGCAGCTGCTGCAAGTGGGCAAGGGAGCTGCGAGAGTGAAGAAGGGGACGGTCCATCTAGCTGAGGAAAGAAGAAGCTCCCCGAGGCGCAGTTTGTTGTGCTCAGTTTCAAGGCTGCCTGGAGGAGGGGGGGGCTTGAAGAACGCCTTCTTTCTGGACGCCTCCTTCTGGCTGTGCTCCAGCTGCATGCACTCTGCAGCACGGAAGGTTTAGGAACGTGCTGCTGGCCAGCTTGTGTCCAGGAGTGCAAGGGCTGCGCCTTCCTTTCTGAAGCAGCCAGAGCATTCTCAGCTGCATGTGCTTGTGAAGCAGCTCTTGGCTGGACATTTGAAATTGGCTCCCCTGAGTACATGAGCCCGGTGCCCAGCTGCTTGGTTCTTCGCCTTCTGTGCTCTGGACAGAAGTGAAGCCCAGCCATGGCTTGGAGCTTTGCCGCTCTTCAGCGTGAACACTGCACGCAGCCACAGTGTGCTGTGCAGGGATTTTCCTTCAGCTCGACGGACAAGCATTTTCTTGCTGTTTCACCGAGTGCAAACTGTCCGTGTAGCTCTCGCTCAGCGAAATGCGTTTGGAGAGAAACACTTGCTGGAGTAGCTTTTCGCTGGGCAAGACTTTCAACACAGCACCACAATTCGGGCAAGGAGCAGCAGAAAGGAAGACCATCTTTTGGTCCTGGCACCTTCTTCTGGGCGACACGCCTATCCGCCTCTTCGCTCCCTGCAAGGCTGTAAGCTTGGCGCTGGTACTTGCAAGGGAGAAGGCAGGTGCAGAGAGCACCGCCGTCTGCCGGCGCTGTGCAGGCTGGAAAGGAAAGAGGGCTACCACTAGGATGTGCTGCAAATACAGGTTTGCACGCGTCGAGGGTAAGCTCCGGCTAAGCTCGTTGACCTCAACCTGTTCTCTGTGCGAGACTTAGCTGAGAAGCTTTCCGTTAAGATTCAGGCTACCACGCAGACCGAATGTGCTGCTACCTAGCGCTGAGAGAGAAAGTGCAGAGGCCAGGCGTGTTTGGGCAGAGGCAGCAGCCTGGAGGCTTTCGCTGCCAGCACCGTGCTCTCTGGGCGAGAAGCAGACGACTGTTCGTCTCCAGCTAAACGAAAGCGCGACCTGCTACGAAGAGCATAAGAACGAAGGCAGAGCAGCAGGCTGCTGTGCGAATCGCCCAGGCTGCAAGAGGAAGCGTGCGTGGCACTCGCTTGTTTGCGGATTCACTTTAGCAGTCGGAAGCAGAAAGTTCAACCTGCGGCTACTTGTGCTGCTACCTATTTCTCTTCCAGTATTCCCTGGAACCAATTCTGCTAGCTTCATGCTTGGCGATGCAGAGATGACAGTGGTAGATGCGGTGGAGAAGGGAAAAACAGAGTGCAGAGGACAGTTTCTGGTGCTTGACGTGAGGCAAGGGGAAGGTTCAGCCCAGCAGAGGCTGTTACCCCTGGAGCCTTTTTCTTTGGCAGCAGCTGCTGCAAGTGGGCAAGGGAGCTGCGAGAGTGAAGAAGGGGACGGTCCATCTAGCTGAGGAAAGAAGAAGCTCCCCGAGGCGCAGTTTGTTGTGCTCAGTTTCAAGGCTGCCTGGAGGAGGGGGGGGCTTGAAGAACGCCTTCTTTCTGGACGCCTCCTTCTGGCTGTGCTCCAGCTGCATGCACTCTGCAGCACGGAAGGTTTAGGAACGTGCTGCTGGCCAGCTTGTGTCCAGGAGTGCAAGGGCTGCGCCTTCCTTTCTGAAGCAGCCAGAGCATTCTCAGCTGCATGTGCTTGTGAAGCAGCTCTTGGCTGGACATTTGAAATTGGCTCCCCTGAGTACATGAGCCCGGTGCCCAGCTGCTTGGTTCTTCGCCTTCTGTGCTCTGGACAGAAGTGAAGCCCAGCCATGGCTTGGAGCTTTGCCGCTCTTCAGCGTGAACACTGCACGCAGCCACAGTGTGCTGTGCAGGGATTTTCCTTCAGCTCGACGGACAAGCATTTTCTTGCTGTTTCACCGAGTGCAAACTGTCCGTGTAGCTCTCGCTCAGCGAAATGCGTTTGGAGAGAAACACTTGCTGGAGTAGCTTTTCGCTGGGCAAGACTTTCAACACAGCACCACAATTCGGGCAAGGAGCAGCAGAAAGGAAGACCATCTTTTGGTCCTGGCACCTTCTTCTGGGCGACACGCCTATCCGCCTCTTCGCTCCCTGCAAGGCTGTAAGCTTGGCGCTGGTACTTGCAAGGGAGAAGGCAGGTGCAGAGAGCACCGCCGTCTGCCGGCGCTGTGCAGGCTGGAAAGGAAAGAGGGCTACCACTAGGATGTGCTGCAAATACAGGTTTCCACGCGTCGAGGGTAAGCTCCGGCTAAGCTCGTTGACCTCAAACTGTTCTCTGTGCGAGACTTAGCTGAGAAGCTTTCCGTTAAGATTCAGGCTACCACGCAGACCGAATGTGCTGCTACCTAGCGCTGAGAGAGAAAGTGCAGAGGCCAGGCGTGTTTGGGCAGAGGCAGCAGCCTGGAGGCTTTCGCTGCCAGCACCGTGCTCTCTGGGCGAGAAGCAGACGACTGTTCGTCTCCAGCTAAACGAAAGCGCGACCTGCTACGAAGAGCATAAGAACGAAGGCAGAGCAGCAGGCTGCTGTGCGAATCGCCCAGGCTGCAAGAGGAAGCGTGCGTGGCACTCGCTTGTTTGCGGATTCACTTTAGCAGTCGGAAGCAGAAAGTTCAACCTGCGGCTACTTGTGCTGCTACCTATTTCTCTTCCAGTATTCCCTGGAACCAATTCTGCTAGCTTCATGCTTGGCGATGCAGAGATGACAGTGGTAGATGCGGTGGAGAAGGGAAAAACAGAGTGCAGAGGACAGTTTCTGGTGCTTGACGTGAGGCAAGGGGAAGGTTCAGCCCAGCAGAGGCTGTTACCCCTGGAGCCTTTTTCTTTGGCAGCAGCTGCTGCAAGTGGGCAAGGGAGCTGCGAGAGTGAAGAAGGGGACGGTCCATCTAGCTGAGGAAAGAAGAAGCTCCCCGAGGCGCAGTTTGTTGTGCTCAGTTTCAAGGCTGCCTGGAGGAGGGGGGGGGCTTGAAGAACGCCTTCTTTCTGGACGCCTCCTTCTGGCTGTGCTCCAGCTGCATGCACTCTGCAGCACGGAAGGTTTAGGAACGTGCTGCTGGCCAGCTTGTGTCCAGGAGTGCAAGGGCTGCGCCTTCCTTTCTGAAGCAGCCAGAGCATTCTCAGCTGCATGTGCTTGTGAAGCAGCTCTTGGCTGGACATTTGAAATTGGCTCCCCTGAGTACATGAGCCCGGTGCCCAGCTGCTTGGTTCTTCGCCTTCTGTGCTCTGGACAGAAGTGAAGCCCAGCCATGGCTTGGAGCTTTGCCGCTCTTCAGCGTGAACACTGCACGCAGCCACAGTGTGCTGTGCAGGGATTTTCCTTCAGCTCGACGGACAAGCATTTTCTTGCTGTTTCACCGAGTGCAAACTGTCCGTGTAGCTCTCGCTCAGCGAAATGCGTTTGGAGAGAAACACTTGCTGGAGTAGCTTTTCGCTGGGCAAGACTTTCAACACAGCACCACAATTCGGGCAAGGAGCAGCAGAAAGGAAGACCATCTTTTGGTCCTGGCACCTTCTTCTGGGCGAGACGCCTATCCGCCTCTTCGCTCCCTGCAAGGCTGTAAGCTTGGCGCTGGTACTTGCAAGGGAGAAGGCAGGTGCAGAGAGCACCGCCGTCTGCCGGCGCTGTGCAGGCTGGAAAGGAAAGAGGGCTACCACTAGGATGTGCTGCAAATACAGGTTTCCACGCGTCGAGGGTAAGCTCCGGCTAAGCTCGTTGACCTCAACCTGTTCTCTGTGCGAGACTTAGCTGAGAAGCTTTCCGTTAAGATTCAGGCTACCACGCAGACCGAATGTGCTGCTACCTAGCGCTGAGAGAGAAAGTGCAGAGGCCAGGCGTGTTTGGGCAGAGGCAGCAGCCTGGAGGCTTTCGCTGCCAGCACCGTGCTCTCTGGGCGAGAAGCAGACGACTGTTCGTCTCCAGCTAAACGAAAGCGCGACCTGCTACGAAGAGCATAAGAACGAAGGCAGAGCAGCAGGCTGCTGTGCGAATCGCCCAGGCTGCAAGAGGAAGCGTGCGTGGCACTCGCTTGTTTGCGGATTCACTTTAGCAGTCGGAAGCAGAAAGTTCAACCTGCGGCTACTTGTGCTGCTACCTATTTCTCTTCCAGTATTCCCTGGAACCAATTCTGCTAGCTTCATGCTTGGCGATGCAGAGATGACAGTGGTAGATGCGGTGGAGAAGGGAAAAACAGAGTGCAGAGGACAGTTTCTGGTGCTTGACGTGAGGCAAGGGGAAGGTTCAGCCCAGCAGAGCCTGTTACCCCTGGAGCCTTTTTCTTTGGCAGCAGCTGCTGCAAGTGGGCAAGGGAGCTGCGAGAGTGAAGAAGGGGACGGTCCATCTAGCTGAGGAAAGAAGAAGCTCCCCGAGGCGCAGTTTGTTGTGCTCAGTTTCAAGGCTGCCTGGAGGAGGGGGGGACTTGAAGAACGCCTTCTTTCTGGACGCCTCCTTCTGGCTGTGCTCCAGCTGCATGCACTCTGCAGCACGAAAGGTTTAGGAACGTGCTGCTGGCCAGCTTGTGTCCAGGAGTGCAAGGGCTGCGCCTTCCTTTCTGAAGCAGCCAGAGCATTCTCAGCTGCATGTGCTTGTGAAGCAGCTCTTGGCTGGACATTTGAAATTGGCTCCCCTGAGTACATGAGCCCGGTGCCCAGCTGCTTGGTTCTTCGCCTTCTGTGCTCTGGACAGAAGTGAAGCCCAGCCATGGCTTGGAGCTTTGCCGCTCTTCAGCGTGAACACTGCACGCAGCCACAGTGTGCTGTGCAGGGATTTTCCTTCAGCTCGACGGACAAGCATTTTCTTGCTGTTTCACCGAGTGCAAACTGTCCGTGTAGCTCTCGCTCAGCGAAATGCGTTTGGAGAGAAACACTTGCTGGAGTAGCTTTTCGCTGGGCAAGACTTTCAACACAGCACCACAATTCGGGCAAGGAGCAGCAGAAAGGAAGACCATCTTTTGGTCCTGGCACCTTCTTCTGGGCGAGACGCCTATCCGCCTCTTCGCTCCCTGCAAGGCTGTAAGCTTGGCGCTGGTACTTGCAAGGGAGAAGGCAGGTGCAGAGAGCACCGCCGTCTGCCGGCGCTGTGCAGGCTGGAAAGGAAAGAGGGCTACCACTAGGATGTGCTGCAAATACAGGTTTGCACGCGTCGAGGGTAAGCTCCGGCTAAGCTCGTTGACCTCAAACTGTTCTCTGTGCGAGACTTAGCTGAGAAGCTTTCCGTTAAGATTCAGGCTACCACGCAGACCGAATGTGCTGCTACCTAGCGCTGAGAGAGAAAGTGCAGAGGCCAGGCGTGTTTGGGCAGAGGCAGCAGCCTGGAGGCTTTCGCTGCCAGCACCGTGCTCTCTGGGCGAGAAGCAGACGACTGTTCGTCTCCAGCTAAACGAAAGCGCGACCTGCTACGAAGAGCATAAGAACGAAGGCAGAGCAGCAGGCTGCTGTGCGAATCGCCCAGGCTGCAAGAGGAAGCGTGCGTGGCACTCGCTTGTTTGCGGATTCACTTTAGCAGTCGGAAGCAGAAAGTTCAACCTGCGGCTACTTGTGCTGCTACCTATTTCTCTTCCAGTATTCCCTGGAACCAATTCTGCTAGCTTCATGCTTGGCGATGCAGAGATGACAGTGGTAGATGCGGTGGAGAAGGGAAAAACAGAGTGCAGAGGACAGTTTCTGGTGCTTGACGTGAGGCAAGGGGAAGGTTCAGCCCAGCAGAGGCTGTTACCCCTGGAGCCTTTTTCTCTGGCAGCAGCTGCTGCAAGTGGGCAAGGGAGCTGCGAGAGTGAAGAAGGGGACGGTCCATCTAGCTGAGGAAAGAAGAAGCTCCCCGAGGCGCAGTTTGTTGTGCTCAGTTTCAAGGCTGCCTGGAGGAGGGGGGGACTTGAAGAACGCCTTCTTTCTGGACGCCTCCTTCTGGCTGTGCTCCAGCTGCATGCACTCTGCAGCACGGAAGGTTTAGGAACGTGCTGCTGGCCAGCTTGTGTCCAGGAGTGCAAGGGCTGCGCCTTCCTTTCTGAAGCAGCCAGAGCATTCTCAGCTGCATGTGCTTGTGAAGCAGCTCTTGGCTGGACATTTGAAATTGGCTCCCCTGAGTACATGAGCCCGGTGCCCAGCTGCTTGGTTCTTCGCCTTCTGTGCTCTGGACAGAAGTGAAGCCCAGCCATGGCTTGGAGCTTTGCCGCTCTTCAGCGTGAACACTGCACGCAGCCACAGTGTGCTGTGCAGGGATTTTCCTTCAGCTCGACGGACAAGCATTTTCTTGCTGTTTCACCGAGTGCAAACTGTCCGTGTAGCTCTCGCTCAGCGAAATGCGTTTGGAGAGAAACACTTGCTGGAGTAGCTTTTCGCTGGGCAAGACTTTCAACACAGCACCACAATTCGGGCAAGGAGCAGGAGAAAGGAAGACCATCTTTTGGTCCTGGCACCTTCTTCTGGGCGACACGCCTATCCGCCTCTTCGCTCCCTGCAAGGCTGTAAGCTTGGCGCTGGTACTTGCAAGTGAGAAGGCAGGTGCAGAGAGCACCGCCGTCTGCCGGCGCTGTGCAGGCTGGAAAGGAAAGAGGGCTACCACTAGGATGTGCTGCAAATACAGGTTTCCACGCGTCGAGGGTAAGCTCCGGCTAAGCTCGTTGACCTCAAACTGTTCTCTGTGCGAGACTTAGCTGAGAAGCTTTCCGTTAAGATTCAGGCTACCACGCAGACCGAATGTGCTGCTACCTAGCGCTGAGAGAGAAAGTGCAGAGGCCAGGCGTGTTTGGGCAGAGGCAGCAGCCTGGAGGCTTTCGCTGCCAGCACCGTGCTCTCTGGGCGAGAAGCAGACGACTGTTCGTCTCCAGCTAAACGAAAGCGCGACCTGCTACGAAGAGCATAAGAACGAAGGCAGAGCAGCAGGCTGCTGTGCGAATCGCCCAGGCTGCAAGAGGAAGCGTGCGTGGCACTCGCTTGTTTGCGGATTCACTTTAGCAGTCGGAAGCAGAAAGTTCAACCTGCGGCTACTTGTGCTGCTACCTATTTCTCTTCCAGTATTCCCTGGAACCAATTCTGCTAGCTTCATGCTTGGCGATGCAGAGATGACAGTGGTAGATGCGGTGGAGAAGGGAAAAACAGAGTGCAGAGGACAGTTTCTGGTGCTTGACGTGAGGCAAGGGGAAGGTTCAGCCCAGCAGAGGCTGTTACCCCTGGAGCCTTTTTCTTTGGCAGCAGCTGCTGCAAGTGGGCAAGGGAGCTGCGAGAGTGAAGAAGGGGACGGTCCATCTAGCTGAGGAAAGAAGAAGCTCCCCGAGGCGCAGTTTGTTGTGCTCAGTTTCAAGGCTGCCTGGAGGAGGGGGGGGCTTGAAGAACGCCTTCTTTCTGGACGCCTCCTTCTGGCTGTGCTCCAGCTGCATGCACTCTGCAGCACGGAAGGTTTAGGAACGTGCTGCTGGCCAGCTTGTGTCCAGGAGTGCAAGGGCTGCGCCTTCCTTTCTGAAGCAGCCAGAGCATTCTCAGCTGCATGTGCTTGTGAAGCAGCTCTTGGCTGGACATTTGAAATTGGCTCCCCTGAGTACATGAGCCCGGTGCCCAGCTGCTTGGTTCTTCGCCTTCTGTGCTCTGGACAGAAGTGAAGCCCAGCCATGGCTTGGAGCTTTGCCGCTCTTCAGCGTGAACACTGCACGCAGCCACAGTGTGCTGTGCAGGGATTTTCCTTCAGCTCGACGGACAAGCATTTTCTTGCTGTTTCACCGAGTGCAAACTGTCCGTGTAGCTCTCGCTCAGCGAAATGCGTTTGGAGAGAAACACTTGCTGGAGTAGCTTTTCGCTGGGCAAGACTTTCAACACAGCACCACAATTCGGGCAAGGAGCAGCAGAAAGGAAGACCATCTTTTGGTCCTGGCACCTTCTTCTGGGCGAGACGCCTATCCGCCTCTTCGCTCCCTGCAAGGCTGTAAGCTTGGCGCTGGTACTTGCAAGGGAGAAGGCAGGTGCAGAGAGCACCGCCGTCTGCCGGCGCTGTGCAGGCTGGAAAGGAAAGAGGGCTACCACTAGGATGTGCTGCAAATACAGGTTTCCACGCGTCGAGGGTAAGCTCCGGCTAAGCTCGTTGACCTCAAACTGTTCTCTGTGCGAGACTTAGCTGAGAAGCTTTCCGTTAAGATTCAGGCTACCACGCAGACCGAATGTGCTGCTACCTAGCGCTGAGAGAGAAAGTGCAGAGGCCAGGCGTGTTTGGGCAGAGGCAGCAGCCTGGAGGCTTTCGCTGCCAGCACCGTGCTCTCTGGGCGAGAAGCAGACGACTGTTCGTCTCCAGCTAAACGAAAGCGCGACCTGCTACGAAGAGCATAAGAACGAAGGCAGAGCAGCAGGCTGCTGTGCGAATCGCCCAGGCTGCAAGAGGAAGCGTGCGTGGCACTCGCTTGTTTGCGGATTCACTTTAGCAGTCGGAAGCAGAAAGTTCAACCTGCGGCTACTTGTGCTGCTACCTATTTCTCTTCCAGTATTCCCTGGAACCAATTCTGCTAGCTTCATGCTTGGAGATGCAGAGATGACAGTGGTAGATGCGGTGGAGAAGGGAAAAACAGAGTGCAGAGGACAGTTTCTGGTGCTTGACGTGAGGCAAGGGGAAGGTTCAGCCCAGCAGAGGCTTTGACTTCTGGAGCCTTTTTCTTTGGCAGCAGCTGCTGCAAGTGGGCAAGGGAGCTGCGAGAGTGAAGAAGGGGACGGTCCATCTAGCTGAGGAAAGAAGAAGCTCCCCGAGGCGCAGTTTGTTGTGCTCAGTTTCAAGGCTGCCTGGAGGAGGGGGGGACTTGAAGAATGCCTTCTTTCTGGACGCCTCCTTCTGGCTGTGCTCCAGCTGCATGCACTCTGCAGCACGGAAGGTTTAGGAACGTGCTGCTGGCCAGCTTGTGTCCAGGAGTGCAAGGGCTGCGCCTTCCTTTCTGAAGCAGCCAGAGCATTCTCAGCTGCATGTGCTTGTGAAGCAGCTCTTGGCTGGACATTTGAAATTGGCTCCCCTGAGGACATGAGCCCGGTGCCCAGCTGCTTGGTTCTTCGCCTTCTGTGCTCTGGACAGAAGTGAAGCCCAGCCATGGCTTGGAGCTTTGCCGCTCTTCAGCGTGAACACTGCACGCAGCCACAGTGTGCTGTGCAGGGATTTTCCTTCAGCTCGACGGACAAGCATTTTCTTGCTGTTTCACCGAGTGCAAACTGTCCGTGTAGCTCTCGCTCAGCGAAATGC
The DNA here is from genome assembly GCF_020740725.1 of Corvus hawaiiensis. NCBI lineage: Eukaryota > Metazoa > Chordata > Aves > Passeriformes > Corvidae > Corvus > Corvus hawaiiensis. The sequence continues at coordinate 9,587,197 of NC_063216.1, forward strand.
GTTTGGAGAGAAACACTTGCTGGAGTAGCTTTTCGCTGGGCAAGACTTTCAACACAGCACCACAATTCGGGCAAGGAGCAGCAGAAAGGAAGACCATCTTTTGGTCCTGGCACCTTCTTCTGGGCGAGACGCCTATCCGCCTCTTCGCTCCCTGCAAGGCTGTAAGCTTGGCGCTGGTACTTGCAAGGGAGAAGGCAGGTGCAGAGAGCACCGCCGTCTGCCGGCGCTGTGCAGGCTGGAAAGGAAAGAGGGCTACCACTAGGATGTGCTGCAAATACAGGTTTCCACGCGTCGAGGGTAAGCTCCGGCTAAGCTCGTTGACCTCAAACTGTTCTCTGTGCGAGACTTAGCTGAGAAGCTTTCCGTTAAGATTCAGGCTACCACGCAGACCGAATGTGCTGCTACCTAGCGCTGAGAGAGAAAGTGCAGAGGCCAGGCGTGTTTGGGCAGAGGCAGCAGCCTGGAGGCTTTCGCTGCCAGCACCGTGCTCTCTGGGCGAGAAGCAGACGACTGTTCGTCTCCAGCTAAACGAAAGCGCGACCTGCTACGAAGAGCATAAGAACGAAGGCAGAGCAGCAGGCTGCTGTGCGAATCGCCCAGGCTGCAAGAGGAAGCGTGCGTGGCACTCGCTTGTTTGCGGATTCACTTTAGCAGTCGGAAGCAGAAAGTTCAACCTGCGGCTACTTGTGCTGCTACCTATTTCTCTTCCAGTATTCCCTGGAACCAATTCTGCTAGCTTCATGCTTGGCGATGCAGAGATGACAGTGGTAGATGCGGTGGAGAAGGGAAAAACAGAGTGCAGAGGACAGTTTCTGGTGCTTGACGTGAGGCAAGGGGAAGGTTCAGCCCAGCAGAGCCTGTTACCCCTGGAGCCTTTTTCTTTGGCAGCAGCTGCTGCAAGTGGGCAAGGGAGCTGCGAGAGTGAAGAAGGGGACGGTCCATCTAGCTGAGGAAAGAAGAAGCTCCCCGAGGCGCAGTTTGTTGTGCTCAGTTTCAAGGCTGCCTGGAGGAGGGGGGGACTTGAAGAACGCCTTCTTTCTGGACGCCTCCTTCTGGCTGTGCTCCAGCTGCATGCACTCTGCAGCACGGAAGGTTTAGGAACGTGCTGCTGGCCAGCTTGTGTCCAGGAGTGCAAGGGCTGCGCCTTCCTTTCTGAAGCAGCCAGAGCATTCTCAGCTGCATGTGCTTGTGAAGCAGCTCTTGGCTGGACATTTGAAATTGGCTCCCCTGAGGACATGAGCCCGGTGCCCAGCTGCTTGGTTCTTCGCCTTCTGTGCTCTGGACAGAAGTGAAGCCCAGCCATGGCTTGGAGCTTTGCCGCTCTTCAGCGTGAACACTGCACGCAGCCACAGTGTGCTGTGCAGGGATTTTCCTTCAGCTCGACGGACAAGCATTTTCTTGCTGTTTCACCGAGTGCAAACTGTCCGTGTAGCTCTCGCTCAGCGAAATGCGTTTGGAGAGAAACACTTGCTGGAGTAGCTTTTCGCTGGGCAAGACTTTCAACACAGCACCACAATTCGGGCAAGGAGCAGCAGAAAGGAAGACCATCTTTTGGTCCTGGCACCTTCTTCTGGGCGACACGCCTATCCGCCTCTTCGCTCCCTGCAAGGCTGTAAGCTTGGCGCTGGTACTTGCAAGGGAGAAGGCAGGTGCAGAGAGCACCGCCGTCTGCCGGCGCTGTGCAGGCTGGAAAGGAAAGAGGGCTACCACTAGGATGTGCTGCAAATACAGGTTTGCACGCGTCGAGGGTAAGCTCCGCGTAAGCTCGTTGACCTCAAACTGTTCTCTGTGCGAGACTTAGCTGAGAAGCTTTCCGTTAAGATTCAGGCTACCACGCAGACCGAATGTGCTGCTACCTAGCGCTGAGAGAGAAAGTGCAGAGGCCAGGCGTGTTTGGGCAGAGGCAGCAGCCTGGAGGCTTTCGCTGCCAGCACCGTGCTCTCTGGGCGAGAAGCAGACGACTGTTCGTCTCCAGCTAAACGAAAGCGCGACCTGCTACGAAGAGCATAAGAACGAAGGCAGAGCAGCAGGCTGCTGTGCGAATCGCCCAGGCTGCAAGAGGAAGCGTGCGTGGCACTCGCTTGTTTGCGGATTCACTTTAGCAGTCGGAAGCAGAAAGTTCAACCTGCGGCTACTTGTGCTGCTACCTATTTCTCTTCCAGTATTCCCTGGAACCAATTCTGCTAGCTTCATGCTTGGCGATGCAGAGATGACAGTGGTAGATGCGGTGGAGAAGGGAAAAACAGAGTGCAGAGGACAGTTTCTGGTGCTTGACGTGAGGCAAGGGGAAGGTTCAGCCCAGCAGAGGCTGTTACCCCTGGAGCCTTTTTCTCTGGCAGCAGCTGCTGCAAGTGGGCAAGGGAGCTGCGAGAGTGAAGAAGGGGACGGTCCATCTAGCTGAGGAAAGAAGAAGCTCCCCGAGGCGCAGTTTGTTGTGCTCAGTTTCAAGGCTGCCTGGAGGAGGGGGGGACTTGAAGAACGCCTTCTTTCTGGACGCCTCCTTCTGGCTGTGCTCCAGCTGCATGCACTCTGCAGCACGGAAGGTTTAGGAACGTGCTGCTGGCCAGCTTGTGTCCAGGAGTGCAAGGGCTGCGCCTTCCTTTCTGAAGCAGCCAGAGCATTCTCAGCTGCATGTGCTTGTGAAGCAGCTCTTGGCTGGACATTTGAAATTGGCTCCCCTGAGTACATGAGCCCGGTGCCCAGCTGCTTGGTTCTTCGCCTTCTGTGCTCTGGACAGAAGTGAAGCCCAGCCATGGCTTGGAGCTTTGCCGCTCTTCAGCGTGAACACTGCACGCAGCCACAGTGTGCTGTGCAGGGATTTTCCTTCAGCTCGACGGACAAGCATTTTCTTGCTGTTTCACCGAGTGCAAACTGTCCGTGTAGCTCTCGCTCAGCGAAATGCGTTTGGAGAGAAACACTTGCTGGAGTAGCTTTTCGCTGGGCAAGACTTTCAACACAGCACCACAATTCGGGCAAGGAGCAGCAGAAAGGAAGACCATCTTTTGGTCCTGGCACCTTCTTCTGGGCGAGACGCCTATCCGCCTCTTCGCTCCCTGCAAGGCTGTAAGCTTGGCGCTGGTACTTGCAAGGGAGAAGGCAGGTGCAGAGAGCACCGCCGTCTGCCGGCGCTGTGCAGGCTGGAAAGGAAAGAGGGCTACCACTAGGATGTGCTGCAAATACAGGTTTGCACGCGTCGAGGGTAAGCTCCGGCTAAGCTCGTTGACCTCAAACTGTTCTCTGTGCGAGACTTAGCTGAGAAGCTTTCCGTTAAGATTCAGGCTACCACGCAGACCGAATGTGCTGCTACCTAGCGCTGAGAGAGAAAGTGCAGAGGCCAGGCGTGTTTGGGCAGAGGCAGCAGCCTGGAGGCTTTCGCTGCCAGCACCGTGCTCTCTGGGCGAGAAGCAGACGACTGTTCGTCTCCAGCTAAACGAAAGCGCGACCTGCTACGAAGAGCATAAGAACGAAGGCAGAGCAGCAGGCTGCTGTGCGAATCGCCCAGGCTGCAAGAGGAAGCGTGCGTGGCACTCGCTTGTTTGCGGATTCACTTTAGCAGTCGGAAGCAGAAAGTTCAACCTGCGGCTACTTGTGCTGCTACCTATTTCTCTTCCAGTATTCCCTGGAACCAATTCTGCTAGCTTCATGCTTGGCGATGCAGAGATGACAGTGGTAGATGCGGTGGAGAAGGGAAAAACAGAGTGCAGAGGACAGTTTCTGGTGCTTGACGTGAGGCAAGGGGAAGGTTCAGCCCAGCAGAGGCTGTTACCCCTGGAGCCTTTTTCTCTGGCAGCAGCTGCTGCAAGTAGGCAAGGGAGCTGCGAGAGTGAAGAAGGGGACGGTCCATCTAGCTGAGGAAAGAAGAAGCTCCCCGAGGCGCAGTTTGTTGTGCTCAGTTTCAAGGCTGCCTGGAGGAGGGGGGGACTTGAAGAACGCCTTCTTTCTGGACGCCTCCTTCTGGCTGTGCTCCAGCTGCATGCACTCTGCAGCACGGAAGGTTTAGGAACGTGCTGCTGGCCAGCTTGTGTCCAGGAGTGCAAGGGCTGCGCCTTCCTTTCTGAAGCAGCCAGAGCATTCTCAGCTGCATGTGCTTGTGAAGCAGCTCTTGGCTGGACATTTGAAATTGGCTCCCCTGAGTACATGAGCCCGGTGCCCAGCTGCTTGGTTCTTCGCCTTCTGTGCTCTGGACAGAAGTGAAGCCCAGCCATGGCTTGGAGCTTTGCCGCTCTTCAGCGTGAACACTGCACGCAGCCACAGTGTGCTGTGCAGGGATTTTCCTTCAGCTCGACGGACAAGCATTTTCTTGCTGTTTCACCGAGTGCAAACTGTCCGTGTAGCTCTCGCTCAGCGAAATGCGTTTGGAGAGAAACACTTGCTGGAGTAGCTTTTCGCTGGGCAAGACTTTCAACACAGCACCACAATTCGGGCAAGGAGCAGGAGAAAGGAAGACCATCTTTTGGTCCTGGCACCTTCTTCTGGGCGAGACGCCTATCCGCCTCTTCGCTCCCTGCAAGGCTGTAAGCTTGGCGCTGGTACTTGCAAGTGAGAAGGCAGGTGCAGAGAGCACCGCCGTCTGCCGGCGCTGTGCAGGCTGGAAAGGAAAGAGGGCTACCACTAGGATGTGCTGCAAATACAGGTTTGCACGCGTCGAGGGTAAGCTCCGGCTAAGCTCGTTGACCTCAAACTGTTCTCTGTGCGAGACTTAGCTGAGAAGCTTTCCGTTAAGATTCAGGCTACCACGCAGACCGAATGTGCTGCTACCTAGCGCTGAGAGAGAAAGTGCAGAGGCCAGGCGTGTTTGGGCAGAGGCAGCAGCCTGGAGGCTTTCGCTGCCAGCACCGTGCTCTCTGGGCGAGAAGCAGACGACTGTTCGTCTCCAGCTAAACGAAAGCGCGACCTGCTACGAAGAGCATAAGAACGAAGGCAGAGCAGCAGGCTGCTGTGCGAATCGCCCAGGCTGCAAGAGGAAGCGTGCGTGGCACTCGCTTGTTTGCGGATTCACTTTAGCAGTCGGAAGCAGAAAGTTCAACCTGCGGCTACTTGTGCTGCTACCTATTTCTCTTCCAGTATTCCCTGGAACCAATTCTGCTAGCTTCATGCTTGGCGATGCAGAGATGACAGTGGTAGATGCGGTGGAGAAGGGAAAAACAGAGTGCAGAGGACAGTTTCTGGTGCTTGACGTGAGGCAAGGGGAAGGTTCAGCCCAGCAGAGGCTGTTACCCCTGGAGCCTTTTTCTCTGGCAGCAGCTGCTGCAAGTGGGCAAGGGAGCTGCGAGAGTGAAGAAGGGGACGGTCCATCTAGCTGAGGAAAGAAGAAGCTCCCCGAGGCGCAGTTTGTTGTGCTCAGTTTCAAGGCTGCCTGGAGGAGGGGGGGGCTTGAAGAACGCCTTCTTTCTGGACGCCTCCTTCTGGCTGTGCTCCAGCTGCATGCACTCTGCAGCACGGAAGGTTTAGGAACGTGCTGCTGGCCAGCTTGTGTCCAGGAGTGCAAGGGCTGCGCCTTCCTTTCTGAAGCAGCCAGAGCATTCTCAGCTGCATGTGCTTGTGAAGCAGCTCTTGGCTGGACATTTGAAATTGGCTCCCCTGAGTACATGAGCCCGGTGCCCAGCTGCTTGGTTCTTCGCCTTCTGTGCTCTGGACAGAAGTGAAGCCCAGCCATGGCTTGGAGCTTTGCCGCTCTTCAGCGTGAACACTGCACGCAGCCACAGTGTGCTGTGCAGGGATTTTCCTTCAGCTCGACGGACAAGCATTTTCTTGCTGTTTCACCGAGTGCAAACTGTCCGTGTAGCTCTCGCTCAGCGAAATGCGTTTGGAGAGAAACACTTGCTGGAGTAGCTTTTCGCTGGGCAAGACTTTCAACACAGCACCACAATTCGGGCAAGGAGCAGCAGAAAGGAAGACCATCTTTTGGTCCTGGCACCTTCTTCTGGGCGACACGCCTATCCGCCTCTTCGCTCCCTGCAAGGCTGTAAGCTTGGCGCTGGTACTTGCAAGGGAGAAGGCAGGTGCAGAGAGCACCGCCGTCTGCCGGCGCTGTGCAGGCTGGAAAGGAAAGAGGGCTACCACTAGGATGTGCTGCAAATACAGGTTTCCACGCGTCGAGGGTAAGCTCCGGCTAAGCTCGTTGACCTCAAACTGTTCTCTGTGCGAGACTTAGCTGAGAAGCTTTCCGTTAAGATTCAGGCTACCACGCAGACCGAATGTGCTGCTACCTAGCGCTGAGAGAGAAAGTGCAGAGGCCAGGCGTGTTTGGGCAGAGGCAGCAGCCTGGAGGCTTTCGCTGCCAGCACCGTGCTCTCTGGGCGAGAAGCAGACGACTGTTCGTCTCCAGCTAAACGAAAGCGCGACCTGCTACGAAGAGCATAAGAACGAAGGCAGAGCAGCAGGCTGCTGTGCGAATCGCCCAGGCTGCAAGAGGAAGCGTGCGTGGCACTCGCTTGTTTGCGGATTCACTTTAGCAGTCGGAAGCAGAAAGTTCAACCTGCGGCTACTTGTGCTGCTACCTATTTCTCTTCCAGTATTCCCTGGAACCAATTCTGCTAGCTTCATGCTTGGAGATGCAGAGATGACAGTGGTAGATGCGGTGGAGAAGGGAAAAACAGAGTGCAGAGGACAGTTTCTGGTGCTTGACGTGAGGCAAGGGGAAGGTTCAGCCCAGCAGAGGCTTTGACTTCTGGAGCCTTTTTCTTTGGCAGCAGCTGCTGCAAGTGGGCAAGGGAGCTGCGAGAGTGAAGAAGGGGACGGTCCATCTAGCTGAGGAAAGAAGAAGCTCCCCGAGGCGCAGTTTGTTGTGCTCAGTTTCAAGGCTGCCTGGAGGAGGGGGGGACTTGAAGAATGCCTTCTTTCTGGACGCCTCCTTCTGGCTGTGCTCCAGCTGCATGCACTCTGCAGCACGGAAGGTTTAGGAACGTGCTGCTGGCCAGCTTGTGTCCAGGAGTGCAAGGGCTGCGCCTTCCTTTCTGAAGCAGCCAGAGCATTCTCAGCTGCATGTGCTTGTGAAGCAGCTCTTGGCTGGACATTTGAAATTGGCTCCCCTGAGGACATGAGCCCGGTGCCCAGCTGCTTGGTTCTTCGCCTTCTGTGCTCTGGACAGAAGTGAAGCCCAGCCATGGCTTGGAGCTTTGCCGCTCTTCAGCGTGAACACTGCACGCAGCCACAGTGTGCTGTGCAGGGATTTTCCTTCAGCTCGACGGACAAGCATTTTCTTGCTGTTTCACCGAGTGCAAACTGTCCGTGTAGCTCTCGCTCAGCGAAATGCGTTTGGAGAGAAACACTTGCTGGAGTAGCTTTTCGCTGGGCAAGACTTTCAACACAGCACCACAATTCGGGCAAGGAGCAGCAGAAAGGAAGACCATCTTTTGGTCCTGGCACCTTCTTCTGGGCGAGACGCCTATCCGCCTCTTCGCTCCCTGCAAGGCTGTAAGCTTGGCGCTGGTACTTGCAAGGGAGAAGGCAGGTGCAGAGAGCACCGCCGTCTGCCGGCGCTGTGCAGGCTGGAAAGGAAAGAGGGCTACCACTAGGATGTGCTGCAAATACAGGTTTCCACGCGTCGAGGGTAAGCTCCGGCTAAGCTCGTTGACCTCAAACTGTTCTCTGTGCGAGACTTAGCTGAGAAGCTTTCCGTTAAGATTCAGGCTACCACGCAGACCGAATGTGCTGCTACCTAGCGCTGAGAGAGAAAGTGCAGAGGCCAGGCGTGTTTGGGCAGAGGCAGCAGCCTGGAGGCTTTCGCTGCCAGCACCGTGCTCTCTGGGCGAGAAGCAGACGACTGTTCGTCTCCAGCTAAACGAAAGCGCGACCTGCTACGAAGAGCATAAGAACGAAGGCAGAGCAGCAGGCTGCTGTGCGAATCGCCCAGGCTGCAAGAGGAAGCGTGCGTGGCACTCGCTTGTTTGCGGATTCACTTTAGCAGTCGGAAGCAGAAAGTTCAACCTGCGGCTACTTGTGCTGCTACCTATTTCTCTTCCAGTATTCCCTGGAACCAATTCTGCTAGCTTCATGCTTGGCGATGCAGAGATGACAGTGGTAGATGCGGTGGAGAAGGGAAAAACAGAGTGCAGAGGACAGTTTCTGGTGCTTGACGTGAGGCAAGGGGAAGGTTCAGCCCAGCAGAGGCTGTTACCCCTGGAGCCTTTTTCTTTGGCAGCAGCTGCTGCAAGTGGGCAAGGGAGCTGCGAGAGTGAAGAAGGGGACGGTCCATCTAGCTGAGGAAAGAAGAAGCTCCCCGAGGCGCAGTTTGTTGTGCTCAGTTTCAAGGCTGCCTGGAGGAGGGGGGGACTTGAAGAACGCCTTCTTTCTGGACGCCTCCTTCTGGCTGTGCTCCAGCTGCATGCACTCTGCAGCACGGAAGGTTTAGGAACGTGCTGCTGGCCAGCTTGTGTCCAGGAGTGCAAGGGCTGCGCCTTCCTTTCTGAAGCAGCCAGAGCATTCTCAGCTGCATGTGCTTGTGAAGCAGCTCTTGGCTGGACATTTGAAATTGGCTCCCCTGAGTACATGAGCCCGGTGCCCAGCTGCTTGGTTCTTCGCCTTCTGTGCTCTGGACAGAAGTGAAGCCCAGCCATGGCTTGGAGCTTTGCCGCTCTTCAGCGTGAACACTGCACGCAGCCACAGTGTGCTGTGCAGGGATTTTCCTTCAGCTCGACGGACAAGCATTTTCTTGCTGTTTCACCGAGTGCAAACTGTCCGTGTAGCTCTCGCTCAGCGAAATGCGTTTGGAGAGAAACACTTGCTGGAGTAGCTTTTCGCTGGGCAAGACTTTCAACACAGCACCACAATTCGGGCAAGGAGCAGCAGAAAGGAAGACCATCTTTTGGTCCTGGCACCTTCTTCTGGGCGAGACGCCTATCCGCCTCTTCCCTCCCTGCAAGGCTGTAAGCTTGGCGCTGGTACTTGCAAGGGAGAAGGCAGGTGCAGAGAGCACCGCCGTCTGCCGGCGCTGTGCAGGCTGGAAAGGAAAGAGGGCTACCACTAGGATGTGCTGCAAATACAGGTTTGCACGCGTCGAGGGTAAGCTCCGGCTAAGCTCGTTGACCTCAAACTGTTCTCTGTGCGAGACTTAGCTGAGAAGCTTTCCGTTAAGATTCAGGCTACCACGCAGACCGAATGTGCTGCTACCTAGCGCTGAGAGAGAAAGTGCAGAGGCCAGGCGTGTTTGGGCAGAGGCAGCAGCCTGGAGGCTTTCGCTGCCAGCACCGTGCTCTCTGGGCGAGAAGCAGACGACTGTTCGTCTCCAGCTAAACGAAAGCGCGACCTGCTACGAAGAGCATAAGAACGAAGGCAGAGCAGCAGGCTGCTGTGCGAATCGCCCAGGCTGCAAGAGGAAGCGTGCGTGGCACTCGCTTGTTTGCGGATTCACTTTAGCAGTCGGAAGCAGAAAGTTCAACCTGCGGCTACTTGTGCTGCTACCTATTTCTCTTCCAGTATTCCCTGGAACCAATTCTGCTAGCTTCATGCTTGGCGATGCAGAGATGACAGTGGTAGATGCGGTGGAGAAGGGAAAAACAGAGTGCAGAGGACAGTTTCTGGTGCTTGACGTGAGGCAAGGGGAAGGTTCAGCCCAGCAGAGGCTGTTACCCCTGGAGCCTTTTTCTCTGGCAGCAGCTGCTGCAAGTGGGCAAGGGAGCTGCGAGAGTGAAGAAGGGGACGGTCCATCTAGCTGAGGAAAGAAGAAGCTCCCCGAGGCGCAGTTTGTTGTGCTCAGTTTCAAGGCTGCCTGGAGGAGGGGGGGACTTGAAGAACGCCTTCTTTCTGGACGCCTCCTTCTGGCTGTGCTCCAGCTGCATGCACTCTGCAGCACGGAAGGTTTAGGAACGTGCTGCTGGCCAGCTTGTGTCCAGGAGTGCAAGGGCTGCGCCTTCCTTTCTGAAGCAGCCAGAGCATTCTCAGCTGCATGTGCTTGTGAAGCAGCTCTTGGCTGGACATTTGAAATTGGCTCCCCTGAGTACATGAGCCCGGTGCCCAGCTGCTTGGTTCTTCGCCTTCTGTGCTCTGGACAGAAGTGAAGCCCAGCCATGGCTTGGAGCTTTGCCGCTCTTCAGCGGGAACACTGCACGCAGCCACAGTGTGCTGTGCAGGGATTTTCCTTCAGCTCGACGGACAAGCATTTTCTTGCTGTTTCACCGAGTGCAAACTGTCCGTGTAGCTCTCGCTCAGCGAAATGCGTTTGGAGAGAAACACTTGCTGGAGTAGCTTTTCGCTGGGCAAGACTTTCAACACAGCACCACAATTCGGGCAAGGAGCAGCAGAAAGGAAGACCATCTTTTGGTCCTGGCACCTTCTTCTGGGCGAGACGCCTATCCGCCTCTTCGCTCCCTGCAAGGCTGTAAGCTTGGCGCTGGTACTTGCAAGGGAGAAGGCAGGTGCAGAGAGCACCGCCGTCTGCCGGCGCTGTGCAGGCTGGAAAGGAAAGAGGGCTACCACTAGGATGTGCTGCAAATACAGGTTTCCACGCGTCGAGGGTAAGCTCCGGCTAAGCTCGTTGACCTCAAACTGTTCTCTGTGCGAGACTTAGCTGAGAAGCTTTCCGTTAAGATTCAGGCTACCACGCAGACCGAATGTGCTGCTACCTAGCGCTGAGAGAGAAAGTGCAGAGGCCAGGCGTGTTTGGGCAGAGGCAGCAGCCTGGAGGCTTTCGCTGCCAGCACCGTGCTCTCTGGGCGAGAAGCAGACGACTGTTCGTCTCCAGCTAAACGAAAGCGCGACCTGCTACGAAGAGCATAAGAACGAAGGCACAGCAGCAGGCTGCTGTGCGAATCGCCCAGGCTGCAAGAGGAAGCGTGCGTGGCACTCGCTTGTTTGCGGATTCACTTTAGCAGTCGGAAGCAGAAAGTTCAACCTGCGGCTACTTGTGCTGCTACCTATTTCTCTTCCAGTATTCCCTGGAACCAATTCTGCTAGCTTCATGCTTGGCGATGCAGAGATGACAGTGGTAGATGCGGTGGAGAAGGGAAAAACAGAGTGCAGAGGACAGTTTCTGGTGCTTGACGTGAGGCAAGGGGAAGGTTCAGCCCAGCAGAGGCTGTTACCCCTGGAGCCTTTTTCTCTGGCAGCAGCTGCTGCAAGTAGGCAAGGGAGCTGCGAGAGTGAAGAAGGGGACGGTCCATCTAGCTGAGGAAAGAAGAAGCTCCCCGAGGCGCAGTTTGTTGTGCTCAGTTTCAAGGCTGCCTGGAGGAGGGGGGGACTTGAAGAACGCCTTCTTTCTGGACGCCTCCTTCTGGCTGTGCTCCAGCTGCATGCACTCTGCAGCACGGAAGGTTTAGGAACGTGCTGCTGGCCAGCTTGTGTCCAGGAGTGCAAGGGCTGCGCCTTCCTTTCTGAAGCAGCCAGAGCATTCTCAGCTGCATGTGCTTGTGAAGCAGCTCTTGGCTGGACATTTGAAATTGGCTCCCCTGAGTACATGAGCCCGGTGCCCAGCTGCTTGGTTCTTCGCCTTCTGTGCTCTGGACAGAAGTGAAGCCCAGCCATGGCTTGGAGCTTTGCCGCTCTTCAGCGTGAACACTGCACGCAGCCACAGTGTGCTGTGCAGGGATTTTCCTTCAGCTCGACGGACAAGCATTTTCTTGCTGTTTCACCGAGTGCAAACTGTCCGTGTAGCTCTCGCTCAGCGAAATGCGTTTGGAGAGAAACACTTGCTGGAGTAGCTTTTCGCTGGGCAAGACTTTCAACACAGCACCACAATTCGGGCAAGGAGCAGCAGAAAGGAAGACCATCTTTTGGTCCTGGCACCTTCTTCTGGGCGAGACGCCTATCCGCCTCTTCGCTCCCTGCAAGGCTGTAAGCTTGGCGCTGGTACTTGCAAGTGAGAAGGCAGGTGCAGAGAGCACCGCCGTCTGCCGGCGCTGTGCAGGCTGGAAAGGAAAGAGGGCTACCACTAGGATGTGCTGCAAATACAGGTTTCCACGCGTCGAGGGTAAGCTCCGGCTAAGCTCGTTGACCTCAAACTGTTCTCTGTGCGAGACTTAGCTGAGAAGCTTTCCGTTAAGATTCAGGCTACCACGCAGACCGAATGTGCTGCTACCTAGCGCTGAGAGAGAAAGTGCAGAGGCCAGGCGTGTTTGGGCAGAGGCAGCAGCCTGGAGGCTTTCGCTGCCAGCACCGTGCTCTCTGGGCGAGAAGCAGACGACTGTTCGTCTCCAGCTAAACGAAAGCGCGACCTGCTACGAAGAGCATAAGAACGAAGGCAGAGCAGCAGGCTGCTGTGCGAATCGCCCAGGCTGCAAGAGGAAGCGTGCGTGGCACTCGCTTGTTTGCGGATTCACTTTAGCAGTCGGAAGCAGAAAGTTCAACCTGCGGCTACTTGTGCTGCTACCTATTTCTCTTCCAGTATTCCCTGGAACCAATTCTGCTAGCTTCATGCTTGGCGATGCAGAGATGACAGTGGTAGATGCGGTGGAGAAGGGAAAAACAGAGTGCAGAGGACAGTTTCTGGTGCTTGACGTGAGGCAAGGGGAAGGTTCAGCCCAGCAGAGGCTGTTACCCCTGGAGCCTTTTTCTTTGGCAGCAGCTGCTGCAAGTGGGCAAGGGAGCTGCGAGAGTGAAGAAGGGGACGGTCCATCTAGCTGAGGAAAGAAGAAGCTCCCCGAGGCGCAGTTTGTTGTGCTCAGTTTCAAGGCTGCCTGGAGGAGGGGGGGACTTGAAGAACGCCTTCTTTCTGGACGCCTCCTTCTGGCTGTGCTCCAGCTGCATGCACTCTGCAGCACGGAAGGTTTAGGAACGTGCTGCTGGCCAGCTTGTGTCCAGGAGTGCAAGGGCTGCGCCTTCCTTTCTGAAGCAGCCAGAGCATTCTCAGCTGCATGTGCTTGTGAAGCAGCTCTTGGCTGGACATTTGAAATTGGCTCCCCTGAGTACATGAGCCCGGTGCCCAGCTGCTTGGTTCTTCGCCTTCTGTGCTCTGGACAGAAGTGAAGCCCAGCCATGGCTTGGAGCTTTGCCGCTCTTCAGCGTGAACACTGCACGCAGCCACAGTGTGCTGTGCAGGGATTTTCCTTCAGCTCGACGGACAAGCATTTTCTTGCTGTTTCACCGAGTGCAAACTGTCCGTGTAGCTCTCGCTCAGCGAAATGCGTTTGGAGAGAAACACTTGCTGGAGTAGCTTTTCGCTGGGCAAGACTTTCAACACAGCACCACAATTCGGGCAAGGAGCAGCAGAAAGGAAGACCATCTTTTGGTCCTGGCACCTTCTTCTGGGCGACACGCCTATCCGCCTCTTCGCTCCCTGCAAGGCTGTAAGCTTGGCGCTGGTACTTGCAAGGGAGAAGGCAGGTGCAGAGAGCACCGCCGTCTGCCGGCGCTGTGCAGGCTGGAAAGGAAAGAGGGCTACCACTAGGATGTGCTGCAAATACAGGTTTCCACGCGTCGAGGGTAAGCTCCGGCTAAGCTCGTTGACCTCAAACTGTTCTCTGTGCGAGACTTAGCTGAGAAGCTTTCCGTTAAGATTCAGGCTACCACGCAGACCGAATGTGCTGCTACCTAGCGCTGAGAGAGAAAGTGCAGAGGCCAGGCGTGTTTGGGCAGAGGCAGCAGCCTGGAGGCTTTCGCTGCCAGCACCGTGCTCTCTGGGCGAGAAGCAGACGACTGTTCGTCTCCAGCTAAACGAAAGCGCGACCTGCTACGAAGAGCATAAGAACGAAGGCAGAGCAGCAGGCTGCTGTGCGAATCGCCCAGGCTGCAAGAGGAAGCGTGCGTGGCACTCGCTTGTTTGCGGATTCACTTTAGCAGTCGGAAGCAGAAAGTTCAACCTGCGGCTACTTGTGCTGCTACCTATTTCTCTTCCAGTATTCCCTGGAACCAATTCTGCTAGCTTCATGCTTGGCGATGCAGAGATGACAGTGGTAGATGCGGTGGAGAAGGGAAAAACAGAGTGCAGAGGACAGTTTCTGGTGCTTGACGTGAGGCAAGGGGAAGGTTCAGCCCAGCAGAGGCTGTTACCCCTGGAGCCTTTTTCTCTGGCAGCAGCTGCTGCAAGTGGGCAAGGGAGCTGCGAGAGTGAAGAAGGGGACGGTCCATCTAGCTGAGGAAAGAAGAAGCTCCCCGAGGCGCAGTTTGTTGTGCTCAGTTTCAAGGCTGCCTGGAGGGGGGGGGGGCTTGAAGAACGCCTTCTTTCTGGACGCCTCCTTCTGGCTGTGCTCCAGCTGCATGCACTCTGCAGCACGGAAGGTTTAGGAACGTGCTGCTGGCCAGCTTGTGTCCAGGAGTGCAAGGGCTGCGCCTTCCTTTCTGAAGCAGCCAGAGCATTCTCAGCTGCATGTGCTTGTGAAGCAGCTCTTGGCTGGACATTTGAAATTGGCTCCTCTGAGTACATGAGCCCGGTGCCCAGCTGCTTGGTTCTTCGCCTTCTGTGCTCTGGACAGAAGTGAAGCCCAGCCATGGCTTGGAGCTTTGCCGCTCTTCAGCGTGAACACTGCACGCAGCCACAGTGTGCTGTGCAGGGATTTTCCTTCAGCTCGACGGACAAGCATTTTCTTGCTGTTTCACCGAGTGCAAACTGTCCGTGTAGCTCTCGCTCAGCGAAATGCGTTTGGAGAGAAACACTTGCTGGAGTAGCTTTTCGCTGGGCAAGACTTTCAACACAGCACCACAATTCGGGCAAGGAGCAGCAGAAAGGAAGACCATCTTTTGGTCCTGGCACCTTCTTCTGGGCGAGACGCCTATCCGCCTCTTCGCTCCCTGCAAGGCTGTAAGCTTGGCGCTGGTACTTGCAAGGGAGAAGGCAGGTGCAGAGAGCACCGCCGTCTGCCGGCGCTGTGCAGGCTGGAAAGGAAAGAGGGCTACCACTAGGATGTGCTGCAAATACAGGTTTCCACGCGTCGAGGGTAAGCTCCGGCTAAGCTCGTTGACCTCAAACTGTTCTCTGTGCGAGACTTAGCTGAGAAGCTTTCCGTTAAGATTCAGGCTACCACGCAGACCGAATGTGCTGCTACCTAGCGCTGAGAGAGAAAGTGCAGAGGCCAGGCGTGTTTGGGCAGAGGCAGCAGCCTGGAGGCTTTCGCTGCCAGCACCGTGCTCTCTGGGCGAGAAGCAGACGACTGTTCGTCTCCAGCTAAACGAAAGCGCGACCTGCTACGAAGAGCATAAGAACGAAGGCAGAGCAGCAGGCTGCTGTGCGAATCGCCCAGGCTGCAAGAGGAAGCGTGCGTGGCACTCGCTTGTTTGCGGATTCACTTTAGCAGTCGGAAGCAGAAAGTTCAACCTGCGGCTACTTGTGCTGCTACCTATTTCTCTTCCAGTATTCCCTGGAACCAATTCTGCTAGCTTCATGCTTGGCGATGCAGAGATGACAGTGGTAGATGCGGTGGAGAAGGGAAAAACAGAGTGCAGAGGACAGTTTCTGGTGCTTGACGTGAGGCAAGGGGAAGGTTCAGCCCAGCAGAGGCTGTTACCCCTGGAGCCTTTTTCTTTGGCAGCAGCTGCTGCAAGTGGGCAAGGGAGCTGCGAGAGTGAAGAAGGGGACGGTCCATCTAGCTGAGGAAAGAAGAAGCTCCCCGAGGCGCAGTTTGTTGTGCTCAGTTTCAAGGCTGCCTGGAGGAGGGGGGGACTTGAAGAACGCCTTCTTTCTGGACGCCTCCTTCTGGCTGTGCTCCAGCTGCATGCACTCTGCAGCACGGAAGGTTTAGGAACGTGCTGCTGGCCAGCTTGTGTCCAGGAGTGCAAGGGCTGCGCCTTCCTTTCTGAAGCAGCCAGAGCATTCTCAGCTGCATGTGCTTGTGAAGCAGCTCTTGGCTGGACATTTGAAATTGGCTCCCCTGAGGACATGAGCCCGGTGCCCAGCTGCTTGGTTCTTCGCCTTCTGTGCTCTGGACAGAAGTGAAGCCCAGCCATGGCTTGGAGCTTTGCCGCTCTTCAGCGTGAACACTGCACGCAGCCACAGTGTGCTGTGCAGGGATTTTCCTTCAGCTCGACGGACAAGCATTTTCTTGCTGTTTCACCGAGTGCAAACTGTCCGTGTAGCTCTCGCTCAGCGAAATGCGTTTGGAGAGAAACACTTGCTGGAGTAGCTTTTCGCTGGGCAAGACTTTCAACACAGCACCACAATTCGGGCAAGGAGCAGGAGAAAGGAAGACCATCTTTTGGTCCTGGCACCTTCTTCTGGGCGAGACGCCTATCCGCCTCTTCGCTCCCTGCAAGGCTGTAAGCTTGGCGCTGGTACTTGCAAGGGAGAAGGCAGGTGCAGAGAGCACCGCCGTCTGCCGGCGCTGTGCAGGCTGGAAAGGAAAGAGGGCTACCACTAGGATGTGCTGCAAATACAGGTTTCCACGCGTCGAGGGTAAGCTCCGGCTAAGCTCGTTGACCTCAAACTGTTCTCTGTGCGAGACGTAGCTGAGAAGCTTTCCGTTAAGATTCAGGCTACCACGCAGACCGAATGTGCTGCTACCTAGCGCTGAGAGAGAAAGTGCAGAGGCCAGGCGTGTTTGGGCAGAGGCAGCAGCCTGGAGGCTTTCGCTGCCAGCACCGTGCTCTCTGGGCGAGAAGCAGACGACTGTTCGTCTCCAGCTAAACGAAAGCGCGACCTGCTACGAAGAGCATAAGAACGAAGGCAGAGCAGCAGGCTGCTGTGCGAATCGCCCAGGCTGCAAGAGGAAGCGTGCGTGGCACTCGCTTGTTTGCGGATTCACTTTAGCAGTCGGAAGCAGAAAGTTCAACCTGCGGCTACTTGTGCTGCTACCTATTTCTCTTCCAGTATTCCCTGGAACCAATTCTGCTAGCTTCATGCTTGGCGATGCAGAGATGACAGTGGTAGATGCGGTGGAGAAGGGAAAAACAGAGTGCAGAGGACAGTTTCTGGTGCTTGACGTGAGGCAAGGGGAAGGTTCAGCCCAGCAGAGCCTGTTACCCCTGGAGCCTTTTTCTTTGGCAGCAGCTGCTGCAAGTGGGCAAGGGAGCTGCGAGAGTGAAGAAGGGGACGGTCCATCTAGCTGAGGAAAGAAGAAGCTCCCCGAGGCGCAGTTTGTTGTGCTCAGTTTCAAGGCTGCCTGGAGGGGGGGAGGGCTTGAAGAACGCCTTCTTTCTGGACGCCTCCTTCTGGCTGTGCTCCAGCTGCATGCACTCTGCAGCACGGAAGGTTTAGGAACCTGCTGCTGGCCAGCTTGTGTCCAGGAGTGCAAGGGCTGCGCCTTCCTTTCTGAAGCAGCCAGAGCATTCTCAGCTGCATGTGCTTGTGAAGCAGCTCTTGGCTGGACATTTGAAATTGGCTCCCCTGAGTACATGAGCCCGGTGCCCAGCTGCTTGGTTCTTCGCCTTCTGTGCTCTGGACAGAAGTGAAGCCCAGCCATGGCTTGGAGCTTTGCCGCTCTTCAGCGTGAACACTGCACGCAGCCACAGTGTGCTGTGCAGGGATTTTCCTTCAGCTCGACGGACAAGCATTTTCTTGCTGTTTCACCGAGTGCAAACTGTCCGTGTAGCTCTCGCTCAGCGAAATGCGTTTGGAGAGAAACACTTGCTGGAGTAGCTTTTCGCTGGGCAAGACTTTCAACACAGCACCACAATTCGGGCAAGGAGCAGCAGAAAGGAAGACCATCTTTTGGTCCTGGCACCTTCTTCTGGGCGACACGCCTATCCGCCTCTTCGCTCCCTGCAAGGCTGTAAGCTTGGCGCTGGTACTTGCAAGGGAGAAGGCAGGTGCAGAGAGCACCGCCGTCTGCCGGCGCTGTGCAGGCTGGAAAGGAAAGAGGGCTACCACTAGGATGTGCTGCAAATACAGGTTTCCACGCGTCGAGGGTAAGCTCCGGCTAAGCTCGTTGACCTCAAACTGTTCTCTGTGCGAGACTTAGCTGAGAAGCTTTCCGTTAAGATTCAGGCTACCACGCAGACCGAATGTGCTGCTACCTAGCGCTGAGAGAGAAAGTGCAGAGGCCAGGCGTGTTTGGGCAGAGGCAGCAGCCTGGAGGCTTTCGCTGCCAGCACCGTGCTCTCTGGGCGAGAAGCAGACGACTGTTCGTCTCCAGCTAAACGAAAGCGCGACCTGCTACGAAGAGCATAAGAACGAAGGCAGAGCAGCAGGCTGCTGTGCGAATCGCCCAGGCTGCAAGAGGAAGCGTGCGTGGCACTCGCTTGTTTGCGGATTCACTTTAGCAGTCGGAAGCAGAAAGTTCAACCTGCGGCTACTTGTGCTGCTACCTATTTCTCTTCCAGTATTCCCTGGAACCAATTCTGCTAGCTTCATGCTTGGCGATGCAGAGATGACAGTGGTAGATGCGGTGGAGAAGGGAAAAACAGAGTGCAGAGGACAGTTTCTGGTGCTTGACGTGAGGCAAGGGGAAGGTTCAGCCCAGCAGAGGCTGTTACCCCTGGAGCCTTTTTCTCTGGCAGCAGCTGCTGCAAGTGGGCAAGGGAGCTGCGAGAGTGAAGAAGGGGACGGTCCATCTAGCTGAGGAAAGAAGAAGCTCCCCGAGGCGCAGTTTGTTGTGCTCAGTTTCAAGGCTGCCTGGAGGAGGGGGGGACTTGAAGAACGCCTTCTTTCTGGACGCCTCCTTCTGGCTGTGCTCCAGCTGCATGCACTCTGCAGCACGGAAGGTTTAGGAACCTGCTGCTGGCCAGCTTGTGTCCAGGAGTGCAAGGGCTGCGCCTTCCTTTCTGAAGCAGCCAGAGCATTCTCAGCTGCAGCTGCTTGTGAAGCAGCTCTTGGCTGGACATTTGAAATTGGCTCCCCTGAGTACATGAGCCCGGTGCCCAGCTGCTTGGTTCTTCGCCTTCTGTGCTCTGGACAGAAGTGAAGCCCAGCCATGGCTTGGAGCTTTGCCGCTCTTCAGCGTGAACACTGCACGCAGCCACAGTGTGCTGTGCAGGGATTTTCCTTCAGCTCGACGGACAAGCATTTTCTTGCTGTTTCACCGAGTGCAAACTGTCCGTGTAGCTCTCGCTCAGCGAAATGCGTTTGGAGAGAAACACTTGCTGGAGTAGCTTTTCGCTGGGCAAGACTTTCAACACAGCACCACAATTCGGGCAAGGAGCAGGAGAAAGGAAGACCATCTTTTGGTCCTGGCACCTTCTTCTGGGCGACACGCCTATCCGCCTCTTCGCTCCCTGCAAGGCTGTAAGCTTGGCGCTGGTACTTGCAAGGGAGAAGGCAGGTGCAGAGAGCACCGCCGTCTGCCGGCGCTGTGCAGGCTGGAAAGGAAAGAGGGCTACCACTAGGATGTGCTGCAAATACAGGTTTCCACGCGTCGAGGGTAAGCTCCGGCTAAGCTCGTTGACCTCAACCTGTTCTCTGTGCGAGACTTAGCTGAGAAGCTTTCCGTTAAGATTCAGGCTACCACGCAGACCGAATGTGCTGCTACCTAGCGCTGAGAGAGAAAGTGCAGAGGCCAGGCGTGTTTGGGCAGAGGCAGCAGCCTGGAGGCTTTCGCTGCCAGCACCGTGCTCTCTGGGCGAGAAGCAGACGACTGTTCGTCTCCAGCTAAACGAAAGCGCGACCTGCTACGAAGAGCATAAGAACGAAGGCAGAGCAGCAGGCTGCTGTGCGAATCGCCCAGGCTGCAAGAGGAAGCGTGCGTGGCACTCGCTTGTTTGCGGATTCACTTTAGCAGTCGGAAGCAGAAAGTTCAACCTGCGGCTACTTGTGCTGCTACCTATTTCTCTTCCAGTATTCCCTGGAACCAATTCTGCTAGCTTCATGCTTGGAGATGCAGAGATGACAGTGGTAGATGCGGTGGAGAAGGGAAAAACAGAGTGCAGAGGACAGTTTCTGGTGCTTGACGTGAGGCAAGGGGAAGGTTCAGCCCAGCAGAGGCTTTGACTTCTGGAGCCTTTTTCTTTGGCAGCAGCTGCTGCAAGTGGGCAAGGGAGCTGCGAGAGTGAAGAAGGGGACGGTCCATCTAGCTGAGGAAAGAAGAAGCTCCCCGAGGCGCAGTTTGTTGTGCTCAGTTTCAAGGCTGCCTGGAGGAGGGGGGGACTTGAAGAACGCCTTCTTTCTGGACGCCTCCTTCTGGCTGTGCTCCAGCTGCATGCACTCTGCAGCACGGAAGGTTTAGGAACCTGCTGCTGGCCAGCTTGTGTCCAGGAGTGCAAGGGCTGCGCCTTACTTTCTGAAGCAGCCAGAGCATTCTCAGCTGCATGTGCTTGTGAAGCAGCTCTTGGCTGGACATTTGAAATTGGCTCCCCTGAGTACATGAGCCCGGTGCCCAGCTGCTTGGTTCTTCGCCTTCTGTGCTCTGGACAGAAGTGAAGCCCAGCCATGGCTTGGAGCTTTGCCGCTCTTCAGCGTGAACACTGCACGCAGCCACAGTGTGCTGTGCAGGGATTTTCCTTCAGCTCGACGGACAAGCATTTTCTTGCTGTTTCACCGAGTGCAAACTGTCCGTGTAGCTCTCGCTCAGCGAAATGCGTTTGGAGAGAAACACTTGCTGGAGTAGCTTTTCGCTGGGCAAGACTTTCAACACAGCACCACAATTCGGGCAAGGAGCAGGAGAAAGGAAGACCATCTTTTGGTCCTGGCACCTTCTTCTGGGCGAGACGCCTATCCGCCTCTTCGCTCCCTGCAAGGCTGTAAGCTTGGCGCTGGTACTTGCAAGGGAGAAGGCAGGTGCAGAGAGCACCGCCGTCTGCCGGCGCTGTGCAGGCTGGAAAGGAAAGAGGGCTACCACTAGGATGTGCTGCAAATACAGGTTTGCACGCGTCGAGGGTAAGCTCCGGCTAAGCTCGTTGACCTCAAACTGTTCTCTGTGCGAGACTTAGCTGAGAAGCTTTCCGTTAAGATTCAGGCTACCACGCAGACCGAATATGCTGCTACCTAGCGCTGAGAGAGAAAGTGCAGAGGCCAGGCGTGTTTGGGCAGAGGCAGCAGCCTGGAGGCTTTCGCTGCCAGCACCGTGCTCTCTGGGCGAGAAGCAGACGACTGTTCGTCTCCAGCTAAACGAAAGCGCGACCTGCTACGAAGAGCATAAGAACGAAGGCAGAGCAGCAGGCTGCTGTGCGAATCGCCCAGGCTGCAAGAGGAAGCGTGCGTGGCACTCGCTTGTTTGCGGATTCACTTTAGCAGTCGGAAGCAGAAAGTTCAACCTGCGGCTACTTGTGCTGCTACCTATTTCTCTTCCAGTATTCCCTGGAACCAATTCTGCTATCTTCATGCTTGGCGATGCAGAGATGACAGTGGTAGATGCGGTGGAGAAGGGAAAAACAGAGTGCAGAGGACAGTTTCTGGTGCTTGACGTGAGGCAAGGGGAAGGTTCAGCCCAGCAGAGGCTTTGACTTCTGGAGCCTTTTTCTTTGGCAGCAGCTGCTGCAAGTGGGCAAGGGAGCTGCGAGAGTGAAGAAGGGGACGGTCCATCTAGCTGAGGAAAGAAGAAGCTCCCCGAGGCGCAGTTTGTTGTGCTCAGTTTCAAGGCTGCCTGGAGGAGGGGGGGACTTGAAGAACGCCTTCTTTCTGGACGCCTCCTTCTGGCTGTGCTCCAGCTGCATGCACTCTGCAGCACGGAAGGTTTAGGAACGTGCTGCTGGCCAGCTTGTGTCCAGGAGTGCAAGGGCTGCGCCTTCCTTTCTGAAGCAGCCAGAGCATTCTCAGCTGCATGTGCTTGTGAAGCAGCTCTTGGCTGGACATTTGAAATTGGCTCCCCTGAGTACATGAGCCCGGTGCCCAGCTGCTTGGTTCTTCGCCTTCTGTGCTCTGGACAGAAGTGAAGCCCAGCCATGGCTTGGAGCTTTGCCGCTCTTCAGCGTGAACACTGCACGCAGCCACAGTGTGCTGTGCAGGGATTTTCCTTCAGCTCGACGGACAAGCATTTTCTTGCTGTTTCACCGAGTGCAAACTGTCCGTGTAGCTCTCGCTCAGCGAAATGCGTTTGGAGAGAAACACTTGCTGGAGTAGCTTTTCGCTGGGCAAGACTTTCAACACAGCACCACAATTCGGGCAAGGAGCAGGAGAAAGGAAGACCATCTTTTGGTCCTGGCACCTTCTTCTGGGCGAGACGCCTATCCGCCTCTTCGCTCCCTGCAAGGCTGTAAGCTTGGCGCTGGTACTTGCAAGGGAGAAGGCAAGTGCAGAGAGCACCGCCGTCTGCCGGCGCTGTGCAGGCTGGAAAGGAAAGAGGGCTACCACTAGGATGTGCTGCAAATACAGGTTTGCACGCGTCGAGGGTAAGCTCCGGCTAAGCTCGTTGACCTCAAACTGTTCTCTGTGCGAGACTTAGCTGAGAAGCTTTCCGTTAAGATTCAGGCTACCACGCAGACCGAATGTGCTGCTACCTAGCGCTGAGAGAGAAAGTGCAGAGGCCAGGCGTGTTTGGGCAGAGGCAGCAGCCTGGAGGCTTTCGCTGCCAGCACCGTGCTCTCTGGGCGAGAAGCAGACGACTGTTCGTCTCCAGCTAAACGAAAGCGCGACCTGCTACGAAGAGCATAAGAACGAAGGCAGAGCAGCAGGCTGCTGTGCGAATCGCCCAGGCTGCAAGAGGAAGCGTGCGTGGCACTCGCTTGTTTGCGGATTCACTTTAGCAGTCGGAAGCAGAAAGTTCAACCTGCGGCTACTTGTGCTGCTACCTATTTCTCTTCCAGTATTCCCTGGAACCAATTCTGCTAGCTTCATGCTTGGCGATGCAGAGATGACAGTGGTAGATGCGGTGGAGAAGGGAAAAACAGAGTGCAGAGGACAGTTTCTGGTGCTTGACGTGAGGCAAGGGGAAGGTTCAGCCCAGCAGAGGCTTTGACTTCTGGAGCCTTTTTCTTTGGCAGCAGCTGCTGCAAGTGGGCAAGGGAGCTGCGAGAGTGAAGAAGGGGACGGTCCATCTAGCTGAGGAAAGAAGAAGCTCCCCGAGGCGCAGTTTGTTGTGCTCAGTTTCAAGGCTGCCTGGAGGAGGGGGGGACTTGAAGAACGCCTTCTTTCTGGACGCCTCCTTCTGGCTGTGCTCCAGCTGCATGCACTCTGCAGCACGGAAGGTTTAGGAACCTGCTGCTGGCCAGCTTGTGTCCAGGAGTGCAAGGGCTGCGCCTTCCTTTCTGAAGCAGCCAGAGCATTCTCCGCTGCAGCTGCTTGTGAAGCAGCTCTTGGCTGGACATTTGAAATTGGCTCCCCTGAGTACATGAGCCCGGTGCCCAGCTGCTTGGTTCTTCGCCTTCTGTGCTCTGGACAGAAGTGAAGCCCAGCCATGGCTTGGAGCTTTGCCGCTCTTCAGCGTGAACACTGCACGCAGCCACAGTGTGCTGTGCAGGGATTTTCCTTCAGCTCGACGGACAAGCATTTTCTTGCTGTTTCACCGAGTGCAAACTGTCCGTGTAGCTCTCGCTCAGCGAAATGCGTTTGGAGAGAAACACTTGCTGGAGTAGCTTTTCGCTGGGCAAGACTTTCAACACAGCACCACAATTCGGGCAAGGAGCAGGAGAAAGGAAGACCATCTTTTGGTCCTGGCACCTTCTTCTGGGCGAGACGCCTATCCGCCTCTTCGCTCCCTGCAAGGCTGTAAGCTTGGCGCTGGTACTTGCAAGGGAGAAGGCAGGTGCAGAGAGCACCGCCGTCTGCCGGCGCTGTGCAGGCTGGAAAGGAAAGAGGGCTACCACTAGGATGTGCTGCAAATACAGGTTTCCACGCGTCGAGGGTAAGCTCCGGCTAAGCTCGTTGACCTCAAACTGTTCTCTGTGCGAGACTTAGCTGAGAAGCTTTCCGTTAAGATTCAGGCTACCACGCAGACCGAATGTGCTGCTACCTAGCGCTGAGAGAGAAAGTGCAGAGGCCAGGCGTGTTTGGGCAGAGGCAGCAGCCTGGAGGCTTTCGCTGCCAGCACCGTGCTCTCTGGGCGAGAAGCAGACGACTGTTCGTCTCCAGCTAAACGAAAGCGCGACCTGCTACGAAGAGCATAAGAACGAAGGCAGAGCAGCAGGCTGCTGTGCGAATCGCCCAGGCTGCAAGAGGAAGCGTGCGTGGCACTCGCTTGTTTGCGGATTCACTTTAGCAGTCGGAAGCAGAAAGTTCAACCTGCGGCTACTTGTGCTGCTACCTATTTCTCTTCCAGTATTCCCTGGAACCAATTCTGCTAGCTTCATGCTTGGCGATGCAGAGATGACAGTGGTAGATGCGGTGGAGAAGGGAAAAACAGAGTGCAGAGGACAGTTTCTGGTGCTTGACGTGAGGCAAGGGGAAGGTTCAGCCCAGCAGAGGCTTTGACTTCTGGAGCCTTTTTCTTTGGCAGCAGCTGCTGCAAGTGGGCAAGGGAGCTGCGAGAGTGAAGAAGGGGACGGTCCATCTAGCTGAGGAAAGAAGAAGCTCCCCGAGGCGCAGTTTGTTGTGCTCAGTTTCAAGGCTGCCTGGAGGAGGGGGGGACTTGAAGAACGCCTTCTTTCTGGACGCCTCCTTCTGGCTGTGCTCCAGCTGCATGCACTCTGCAGCACGGAAGGTTTAGGAACGTGCTGCTGGCCAGCTTGTGTCCAGGAGTGCAAGGGCTGCGCCTTCCTTTCTGAAGCAGCCAGAGCATTCTCAGCTGCATGTGCTTGTGAAGCAGCTCTTGGCTGGACATTTGAAATTGGCTCCCCTGAGTACATGAGCCCGGTGCCCAGCTGCTTGGTTCTTCGCCTTCTGTGCTCTGGACAGAAGTGAAGCCCAGCCATGGCTTGGAGCTTTGCCGCTCTTCAGCGTGAACACTGCACGCAGCCACAGTGTGCTGTGCAGGGATTTTCCTTCAGCTCGACGGACAAGCATTTTCTTGCTGTTTCACCGAGTGCAAACTGTCCGTGTAGCTCTCGCTCAGCGAAATGCGTTTGGAGAGAAACACTTGCTGGAGTAGCTTTTCGCTGGGCAAGACTTTCAACACAGCACCACAATTCGGGCAAGGAGCAGGAGAAAGGAAGACCATCTTTTGGTCCTGGCACCTTCTTCTGGGCGAGACGCCTATCCGCCTCTTCGCTCCCTGCAAGGCTGTAAGCTTGGCGCTGGTACTTGCAAGGGAGAAGGCAAGTGCAGAGAGCACCGCCGTCTGCCGGCGCTGTGCAGGCTGGAAAGGAAAGAGGGCTACCACTAGGATGTGCTGCAAATACAGGTTTGCACGCGTCGAGGGTAAGCTCCGGCTAAGCTCGTTGACCTCAAACTGTTCTCTGTGCGAGACTTAGCTGAGAAGCTTTCCGTTAAGATTCAGGCTACCACGCAGACCGAATGTGCTGCTACCTAGCGCTGAGAGAGAAAGTGCAGAGGCCAGGCGTGTTTGGGCAGAGGCAGCAGCCTGGAGGCTTTCGCTGCCAGCACCGTGCTCTCTGGGCGAGAAGCAGACGACTGTTCGTCTCCAGCTAAACGAAAGCGCGACCTGCTACGAAGAGCATAAGAACGAAGGCAGAGCAGCAGGCTGCTGTGCGAATCGCCCAGGCTGCAAGAGGAAGCGTGCGTGGCACTCGCTTGTTTGCGGATTCACTTTAGCAGTCGGAAGCAGAAAGTTCAACCTGCGGCTACTTGTGCTGCTACCTATTTCTCTTCCAGTATTCCCTGGAACCAATTCTGCTAGCTTCATGCTTGGCGATGCAGAGATGACAGTGGTAGATGCGGTGGAGAAGGGAAAAACAGAGTGCAGAGGACAGTTTCTGGTGCTTGACGTGAGGCAAGGGGAAGGTTCAGCCCAGCAGAGGCTGTTACCCCTGGAGCCTTTTTCTTTGGCAGCAGCTGCTGCAAGTGGGCAAGGGAGCTGCGAGAGTGAAGAAGGGGACGGTCCATCTAGCTGAGGAAAGAAGAAGCTCCCCGAGGCGCAGTTTGTTGTGCTCAGTTTCAAGGCTGCCTGGAGGAGGGGGGGACTTGAAGAACGCCTTCTTTCTGGACGCCTCCTTCTGGCTGTGCTCCAGCTGCATGCACTCTGCAGCACGGAAGGTTTAGGAACGTGCTGCTGGCCAGCTTGTGTCCAGGAGTGCAAGGGCTGCGCCTTCCTTTCTGAAGCAGCCAGAGCATTCTCAGCTGCATGTGCTTGTGAAGCAGCTCTTGGCTGGACATTTGAAATTGGCTCCCCTGAGTACATGAGCCCGGTGCCCAGCTGCTTGGTTCTTCGCCTTCTGTGCTCTGGACAGAAGTGAAGCCCAGCCATGGCTTGGAGCTTTGCCGCTCTTCAGCGTGAACACTGCACGCAGCCACAGTGTGCTGTGCAGGGATTTTCCTTCAGCTCGACGGACAAGCATTTTCTTGCTGTTTCACCGAGTGCAAACTGTCCGTGTAGCTCTCGCTCAGCGAAATGCGTTTGGAGAGAAACACTTGCTGGAGTAGCTTTTCGCTGGGCAAGACTTTCAACACAGCACCACAATTCGGGCAAGGAGCAGCAGAAAGGAAGACCATCTTTTGGTCCTGGCACCTTCTTCTGGGCGAGACGCCTATCCGCCTCTTCGCTCCCTGCAAGGCTGTAAGCTTGGCGCTGGTACTTGCAAGGGAGAAGGCAGGTGCAGAGAGCACCGCCGTCTGCCGGCGCTGTGCAGGCTGGAAAGGAAAGAGGGCTACCACTAGGATGTGCTGCAAATACAGGTTTCCACGCGTCGAGGGTAAGCTCCGGCTAAGCTCGTTGACCTCAAACTGTTCTCTGTGCGAGACTTAGCTGAGAAGCTTTCCGTTAAGATTCAGGCTACCACGCAGACCGAATGTGCTGCTACCTAGCGCTGAGAGAGAAAGTGCAGAGGCCAGGCGTGTTTGGGCAGAGGCAGCAGCCTGGAGGCTTTCGCTGCCAGCACCGTGCTCTCTGGGCGAGAAGCAGACGACTGTTCGTCTCCAGCTAAACGAAAGCGCGACCTGCTACGAAGAGCATAAGAACGAAGGCAGAGCAGCAGGCTGCTGTGCGAATCGCCCAGGCTGCAAGAGGAAGCGTGCGTGGCACTCGCTTGTTTGCGGATTCACTTTAGCAGTCGGAAGCAGAAAGTTCAACCTGCGGCTACTTGTGCTGCTACCTATTTCTCTTCCAGTATTCCCTGGAACCAATTCTGCTAGCTTCATGCTTGGCGATGCAGAGATGACAGTGGTAGATGCGGTGGAGAAGGGAAAAACAGAGTGCAGAGGACAGTTTCTGGTGCTTGACGTGAGGCAAGGGGAAGGTTCAGCCCAGCAGAGGCTGTTACCCCTGGAGCCTTTTTCTTTGGCAGCAGCTGCTGCAAGTGGGCAAGGGAGCTGCGAGAGTGAAGAAGGGGACGGTCCATCTAGCTGAGGAAAGAAGAAGCTCCCCGAGGCGCAGTTTGTTGTGCTCAGTTTCAAGGCTGCCTGGAGGAGGGGGGGACTTGAAGAACGCCTTCTTTCTGGACGCCTCCTTCTGGCTGTGCTCCAGCTGCATGCACTCTGCAGCACGGAAGGTTTAGGAACGTGCTGCTGGCCAGCTTGTGTCCAGGAGTGCAAGGGCTGCGCCTTCCTTTCTGAAGCAGCCAGAGCATTCTCAGCTGCATGTGCTTGTGAAGCAGCTCTTGGCTGGACATTTGAAATTGGCTCCCCTGAGTACATGAGCCCGGTGCCCAGCTGCTTGGTTCTTCGCCTTCTGTGCTCTGGACAGAAGTGAAGCCCAGCCATGGCTTGGAGCTTTGCCGCTCTTCAGCGTGAACACTGCACGCAGCCACAGTGTGCTGTGCAGGGATTTTCCTTCAGCTCGACGGACAAGCATTTTCTTGCTGTTTCACCGAGTGCAAACTGTCCGTGTAGCTCTCGCTCAGCGAAATGCGTTTGGAGAGAAACACTTGCTGGAGTAGCTTTTCGCTGGGCAAGACTTTCAACACAGCACCACAATTCGGGCAAGGAGCAGGAGAAAGGAAGACCATCTTTTGGTCCTGGCACCTTCTTCTGGGCGAGACGCCTATCCGCCTCTTCGCTCCCTGCAAGGCTGTAAGCTTGGCGCTGGTACTTGCAAGGGAGAAGGCAGGTGCAGAGAGCACCGCCGTCTGCCGGCGCTGTGCAGGCTGGAAAGGAAAGAGGGCTACCACTAGGATGTGCTGCAAATACAGGTTTGCACGCGTCGAGGGTAAGCTCCGGCTAAGCTCGTTGACCTCAAACTGTTCTCTGTGCGAGACTTAGCTGAGAAGCTTTCCGTTAAGATTCAGGCTACCACGCAGACCGAATGTGCTGCTACCTAGCGCTGAGAGAGAAAGTGCAGAGGCCAGGCGTGTTTGGGCAGAGGCAGCAGCCTGGAGGCTTTCGCTGCCAGCACCGTGCTCTCTGGGCGAGAAGCAGACGACTGTTCGTCTCCAGCTAAACGAAAGCGCGACCTGCTACGAAGAGCATAAGAACGAAGGCAGAGCAGCAGGCTGCTGTGCGAATCGCCCAGGCTGCAAGAGGAAGCGTGCGTGGCACTCGCTTGTTTGCGGATTCACTTTAGCAGTCGGAAGCAGAAAGTTCAACCTGCGGCTACTTGTGCTGCTACCTATTTCTCTTCCAGTATTCCCTGGAACCAATTCTGCTAGCTTCATGCTTGGCGATGCAGAGATGACAGTGGTAGATGCGGTGGAGAAGGGAAAAACAGAGTGCAGAGGACAGTTTCTGGTGCTTGACGTGAGGCAAGGGGAAGGTTCAGCCCAGCAGAGGCTGTTACCCCTGGAGCCTTTTTCTTTGGCAGCAGCTGCTGCAAGTGGGCAAGGGAGCTGCGAGAGTGAAGAAGGGGACGGTCCATCTAGCTGAGGAAAGAAGAAGCTCCCCGAGGCGCAGTTTGTTGCGCTCAGTTTCAAGGCTGCCTGGAGGAGGGGGGGACTTGAAGAACGCCTTCTTTCTGGACGCCTCCTCCTGGCTGTGCTCCAGCTGCATGCACTCTGCAGCACGGAAGGTTTAGGAACGTGCTGCTGGCCAGCTTGTGTCCAGGAGTGCAAGGGCTGCGCCTTCCTTTCTGAAGCAGCCAGAGCATTCTCCGCTGCAGCTGCTTGTGAAGCAGCTCTTGGCTGGACATTTGAAATTGGCTCCCCTGAGTACATGAGCCCGGTGCCCAGCTGCTTGGTTCTTCGCCTTCTGTGCTCTGGACAGAAGTGAAGCCCAGCCATGGCTTGGAGCTTTGCCGCTCTTCAGCGTGAACACTGCACGCAGCCACAGTGTGCTGTGCAGGGATTTTCCTTCAGCTCGACGGACAAGCATTTTCTTGCTGTTTCACCGAGTGCAAACTGTCCGTGTAGCTCTCGCTCAGCGAAATGCGTTTGGAGAGAAACACTTGCTGGAGTAGCTTTTCGCTGGGCAAGACTTTCAACACAGCACCACAATTCGGGCAAGGAGCAGCAGAAAGGAAGACCATCTTTTGGTCCTGGCACCTTCTTCTGGGCGACACGCCTATCCGCCTCTTCGCTCCCTGCAAGGCTGTAAGCTTGGCGCTGGTACTTGCAAGGGAGAAGGCAGGTGCAGAGAGCACCGCCGTCTGCCGGCGCTGTGCAGGCTGGAAAGGAAAGAGGGCTACCACTAGGATGTGCTGCAAATACAGGTTTCCACGCGTCGAGGGTAAGCTCCGCGTAAGCTCGTTGACCTCAAACTGTTCTCTGTGCGAGACTTAGCTGAGAAGCTTTCCGTTAAGATTCAGGCTACCACGCAGACCGAATGTGCTGCTACCTAGCGCTGAGAGAGAAAGTGCAGAGGCCAGGCGTGTTTGGGCAGAGGCAGCAGCCTGGAGGCTTTCGCTGCCAGCACCGTGCTCTCTGGGCGAGAAGCAGACGACTGTTCGTCTCCAGCTAAACGAAAGCGCGACCTGCTACGAAGAGCATAAGAACGAAGGCAGAGCAGCAGGCTGCTGTGCGAATCGCCCAGGCTGCAAGAGGAAGCGTGCGTGGCACTCGCTTGTTTGCGGATTCACTTTAGCAGTCGGAAGCAGAAAGTTCAACCTGCGGCTACTTGTGCTGCTACCTATTTCTCTTCCAGTATTCCCTGGAACCAATTCTGCTAGCTTCATGCTTGGCGATGCAGAGATGACAGTGGTAGATGCGGTGGAGAAGGGAAAAACAGAGTGCAGAGGACAGTTTCTGGTGCTTGACGTGAGGCAAGGGGAAGGTTCAGCCCAGCAGAGGCTGTTACCCCTGGAGCCTTTTTCTTTGGCAGCAGCTGCTGCAAGTGGGCAAGGGAGCTGCGAGAGTGAAGAAGGGGACGGTCCATCTAGCTGAGGAAAGAAGAAGCTCCCCGAGGCGCAGTTTGTTGTGCTCAGTTTCAAGGCTGCCTGGAGGAGGGGGGGACTTGAAGAACGCCTTCTTTCTGGACGCCTCCTTCTGGCTGTGCTCCAGCTGCATGCACTCTGCAGCACGGAAGGTTTAGGAACGTGCTGCTGGCCAGCTTGTGTCCAGGAGTGCAAGGGCTGCGCCTTCCTTTCTGAAGCAGCCAGAGCATTCTCAGCTGCATGTGCTTGTGAAGCAGCTCTTGGCTGGACATTTGAAATTGGCTCCCCTGAGTACATGAGCCCGGTGCCCAGCTGCTTGGTTCTTCGCCTTCTGTGCTCTGGACAGAAGTGAAGCCCAGCCATGGCTTGGAGCTTTGCCGCTCTTCAGCGTGAACACTGCACGCAGCCACAGTGTGCTGTGCAGGGATTTTCCTTCAGCTCGACGGACAAGCATTTTCTTGCTGTTTCACCGAGTGCAAACTGTCCGTGTAGCTCTCGCTCAGCGAAATGCGTTTGGAGAGAAACACTTGCTGGAGTAGCTTTTCGCTGGGCAAGACTTTCAACACAGCACCACAATTCGGGCAAGGAGCAGCAGAAAGGAAGACCATCTTTTGGTCCTGGCACCTTCTTCTGGGCGAGACGCCTATCCGCCTCTTCGCTCCCTGCAAGGCTGTAAGCTTGGCGCTGGTACTTGCAAGGGAGAAGGCAGGTGCAGAGAGCACCGCCGTCTGCCGGCGCTGTGCAGGCTGGAAAGGAAAGAGGGCTACCACTAGGATGTGCTGCAAATACAGGTTTGCACGCGTCGAGGGTAAGCTCCGGCTAAGCTCGTTGACCTCAAACTGTTCTCTGTGCGAGACTTAGCTGAGAAGCTTTCCGTTAAGATTCAGGCTACCACGCAGACCGAATGTGCTGCTACCTAGCGCTGAGAGAGAAAGTGCAGAGGCCAGGCGTGTTTGGGCAGAGGCAGCAGCCTGGAGGCTTTCGCTGCCAGCACCGTGCTCTCTGGGCGAGAAGCAGACGACTGTTCGTCTCCAGCTAAACGAAAGCGCGACCTGCTACGAAGAGCATAAGAACGAAGGCAGAGCAGCAGGCTGCTGTGCGAATCGCCCAGGCTGCAAGAGGAAGCGTGCGTGGCACTCGCTTGTTTGCGGATTCACTTTAGCAGTCGGAAGCAGAAAGTTCAACCTGCGGCTACTTGTGCTGCTACCTATTTCTCTTCCAGTATTCCCTGGAACCAATTCTGCTAGCTTCATGCTTGGCGATGCAGAGATGACAGTGGTAGATGCGGTGGAGAAGGGAAAAACAGAGTGCAGAGGACAGTTTCTGGTGCTTGACGTGAGGCAAGGGGAAGGTTCAGCCCAGCAGAGGCTTTGACTTCTGGAGCCTTTTTCTTTGGCAGCAGCTGCTGCAAGTGGGCAAGGGAGCTGCGAGAGTGAAGAAGGGGACGGTCCATCTAGCTGAGGAAAGAAGAAGCTCCCCGAGGCGCAGTTTGTTGTGCTCAGTTTCAAGGCTGCCTGGAGGAGGGGGGGACTTGAAGAACGCCTTCTTTCTGGACGCCTCCTTCTGGCTGTGCTCCAGCTGCATGCACTCTGCAGCACGGAAGGTTTAGGAACCTGCTGCTGGCCAGCTTGTGTCCAGGAGTGCAAGGGCTGCGCCTTCCTTTCTGAAGCAGCCAGAGCATTCTCCGCTGCAGCTGCTTGTGAAGCAGCTCTTGGCTGGACATTTGAAATTGGCTCCCCTGAGTACATGAGCCCGGTGCCCAGCTGCTTGGTTCTTCGCCTTCTGTGCTCTGGACAGAAGTGAAGCCCAGCCATGGCTTGGAGCTTTGCCGCTCTTCAGCGTGAACACTGCACGCAGCCACAGTGTGCTGTGCAGGGATTTTCCTTCAGCTCGACGGACAAGCATTTTCTTGCTGTTTCACCGAGTGCAAACTGTCCGTGTAGCTCTCGCTCAGCGAAATGCGTTTGGAGAGAAACACTTGCTGGAGTAGCTTTTCGCTGGGCAAGACTTTCAACACAGCACCACAATTCGGGCAAGGAGCAGGAGAAAGGAAGACCATCTTTTGGTCCTGGCACCTTCTTCTGGGCGAGACGCCTATCCGCCTCTTCGCTCCCTGCAAGGCTGTAAGCTTGGCGCTGGTACTTGCAAGGGAGAAGGCAGGTGCAGAGAGCACCGCCGTCTGCCGGCGCTGTGCAGGCTGGAAAGGAAAGAGGGCTACCACTAGGATGTGCTGCAAATACAGGTTTGCACGCGTCGAGGGTAAGCTCCGGCTAAGCTCGTTGACCTCAAACTGTTCTCTGTGCGAGACTTAGCTGAGAAGCTTTCCGTTAAGATTCAGGCTACCACGCAGACCGAATGTGCTGCTACCTAGCGCTGAGAGAGAAAGTGCAGAGGCCAGGCGTGTTTGGGCAGAGGCAGCAGCCTGGAGGCTTTCGCTGCCAGCACCGTGCTCTCTGGGCGAGAAGCAGACGACTGTTCGTCTCCAGCTAAACGAAAGCGCGACCTGCTACGAAGAGCATAAGAACGAAGGCAGAGCAGCAGGCTGCTGTGCGAATCGCCCAGGCTGCAAGAGGAAGCGTGCGTGGCACTCGCTTGTTTGCGGATTCACTTTAGCAGTCGGAAGCAGAAAGTTCAACCTGCGGCTACTTGTGCTGCTACCTATTTCTCTTCCAGTATTCCCTGGAACCAATTCTGCTAGCTTCATGCTTGGCGATGCAGAGATGACAGTGGTAGATGCGGTGGAGAAGGGAAAAACAGAGTGCAGAGGACAGTTTCTGGTGCTTGACGTGAGGCAAGGGGAAGGTTCAGCCCAGCAGAGGCTTTGACTTCTGGAGCCTTTTTCTTTGGCAGCAGCTGCTGCAAGTGGGCAAGGGAGCTGCGAGAGTGAAGAAGGGGACGGTCCATCTAGCTGAGGAAAGAAGAAGCTCCCCGAGGCGCAGTTTGTTGTGCTCAGTTTCAAGGCTGCCTGGAGGAGGGGGGGACTTGAAGAACGCCTTCTTTCTGGACGCCTCCTTCTGGCTGTGCTCCAGCTGCATGCACTCTGCAGCACGGAAGGTTTAGGAACGTGCTGCTGGCCAGCTTGTGTCCAGGAGTGCAAGGGCTGCGCCTTCCTTTCTGAAGCAGCCAGAGCATTCTCAGCTGCATGTGCTTGTGAAGCAGCTCTTGGCTGGACATTTGAAATTGGCTCCCCTGAGTACATGAGCCCGGTGCCCAGCTGCTTGGTTCTTCGCCTTCTGTGCTCTGGACAGAAGTGAAGCCCAGCCATGGCTTGGAGCTTTGCCGCTCTTCAGCGTGAACACTGCACGCAGCCACAGTGTGCTGTGCAGGGATTTTCCTTCAGCTCGACGGACAAGCATTTTCTTGCTGTTTCACCGAGTGCAAACTGTCCGTGTAGCTCTCGCTCAGCGAAATGCGTTTGGAGAGAAACACTTGCTGGA
Source organism: Corvus hawaiiensis (assembly GCF_020740725.1). Lineage (NCBI taxonomy): Eukaryota > Metazoa > Chordata > Aves > Passeriformes > Corvidae > Corvus > Corvus hawaiiensis. Next base: position 9,620,594 of record NC_063216.1, read on the forward strand.
GTAGCTTTTCGCTGGGCAAGACTTTCAACACAGCACCACAATTCGGGCAAGGAGCAGCAGAAAGGAAGACCATCTTTTGGTCCTGGCACCTTCTTCTGGGCGAGACGCCTATCCGCCTCTTCGCTCCCTGCAAGGCTGTAAGCTTGGCGCTGGTACTTGCAAGGGAGAAGGCAAGTGCAGAGAGCATCGCCGTCTGCCGGCGCTGTGCAGGCTGGAAAGGAAAGAGGGCTACCACTAGGATGTGCTGCAAATACAGGTTTGCACGCGTCGAGGGTAAGCTCCGGCTAAGCTCGTTGACCTCAAACTGTTCTCTGTGCGAGACTTAGCTGAGAAGCTTTCCGTTAAGATTCAGGCTACCACGCAGACCGAATGTGCTGCTACCTAGCGCTGAGAGAGAAAGTGCAGAGGCCAGGCGTGTTTGGGCAGAGGCAGCAGCCTGGAGGCTTTCGCTGCCAGCACCGTGCTCTCTGGGCGAGAAGCAGACGACTGTTCGTCTCCAGCTAAACGAAAGCGCGACCTGCTACGAAGAGCATAAGAACGAAGGCAGAGCAGCAGGCTGCTGTGCGAATCGCCCAGGCTGCAAGAGGAAGCGTGCGTGGCACTCGCTTGTTTGCGGATTCACTTTAGCAGTCGGAAGCAGAAAGTTCAACCTGCGGCTACTTGTGCTGCTACCTATTTCTCTTCCAGTATTCCCTGGAACCAATTCTGCTAGCTTCATGCTTGGCGATGCAGAGATGACAGTGGTAGATGCGGTGGAGAAGGGAAAAACAGAGTGCAGAGGACAGTTTCTGGTGCTTGACGTGAGGCAAGGGGAAGGTTCAGCCCAGCAGAGGCTGTTACCCCTGGAGCCTTTTTCTTTGGCAGCAGCTGCTGCAAGTGGGCAAGGGAGCTGCGAGAGTGAAGAAGGGGACGGTCCATCTAGCTGAGGAAAGAAGAAGCTCCCCGAGGCGCAGTTTGTTGTGCTCAGTTTCAAGGCTGCCTGGAGGAGGGGGGGACTTGAAGAACGCCTTCTTTCTGGACGCCTCCTTCTGGCTGTGCTCCAGCTGCATGCACTCTGCAGCACGGAAGGTTTAGGAACCTGCTGCTGGCCAGCTTGTGTCCAGGAGTGCAAGGGCTGCGCCTTCCTTTCTGAAGCAGCCAGAGCATTCTCCGCTGCAGCTGCTTGTGAAGCAGCTCTTGGCTGGACATTTGAAATTGGCTCCCCTGAGTACATGAGCCCGGTGCCCAGCTGCTTGGTTCTTCGCCTTCTGTGCTCTGGACAGAAGTGAAGCCCAGCCATGGCTTGGAGCTTTGCCGCTCTTCAGCGTGAACACTGCACGCAGCCACAGTGTGCTGTGCAGGGATTTTCCTTCAGCTCGACGGACAAGCATTTTCTTGCTGTTTCACCGAGTGCAAACTGTCCGTGTAGCTCTCGCTCAGCGAAATGCGTTTGGAGAGAAACACTTGCTGGAGTAGCTTTTCGCTGGGCAAGACTTTCAACACAGCACCACAATTCGGGCAAGGAGCAGCAGAAAGGAAGACCATCTTTTGGTCCTGGCACCTTCTTCTGGGCGAGACGCCTATCCGCCTCTTCGCTCCCTGCAAGGCTGTAAGCTTGGCGCTGGTACTTGCAAGGGAGAAGGCAGGTGCAGAGAGCACCGCCGTCTGCCGGCGCTGTGCAGGCTGGAAAGGAAAGAGGGCTACCACTAGGATGTGCTGCAAATACAGGTTTGCACGCGTCGAGGGTAAGCTCCGGCTAAGCTCGTTGACCTCAAACTGTTCTCTGTGCGAGACTTAGCTGAGAAGCTTTCCGTTAAGATTCAGGCTACCACGCAGACCGAATGTGCTGCTACCTAGCGCTGAGAGAGAAAGTGCAGAGGCCAGGCGTGTTTGGGCAGAGGCAGCAGCCTGGAGGCTTTCGCTGCCAGCACCGTGCTCTCTGGGCGAGAAGCAGACGACTGTTCGTCTCCAGCTAAACGAAAGCGCGACCTGCTACGAAGAGCATAAGAACGAAGGCAGAGCAGCAGGCTGCTGTGCGAATCGCCCAGGCTGCAAGAGGAAGCGTGCGTGGCACTCGCTTGTTTGCGGATTCACTTTAGCAGTCGGAAGCAGAAAGTTCAACCTGCGGCTACTTGTGCTGCTACCTATTTCTCTTCCAGTATTCCCTGGAACCAATTCTGCTAGCTTCATGCTTGGCGATGCAGAGATGACAGTGGTAGATGCGGTGGAGAAGGGAAAAACAGAGTGCAGAGGACAGTTTCTGGTGCTTGACGTGAGGCAAGGGGAAGGTTCAGCCCAGCAGAGGCTGTTACCCCTGGAGCCTTTTTCTTTGGCAGCAGCTGCTGCAAGTGGGCAAGGGAGCTGCGAGAGTGAAGAAGGGGACGGTCCATCTAGCTGAGGAAAGAAGAAGCTCCCCGAGGCGCAGTTTGTTGTGCTCAGTTTCAAGGCTGCCTGGAGGAGGGGGGGACTTGAAGAACGCCTTCTTTCTGGACGCCTCCTTCTGGCTGTGCTCCAGCTGCATGCACTCTGCAGCACGGAAGGTTTAGGAACGTGCTGCTGGCCAGCTTGTGTCCAGGAGTGCAAGGGCTGCGCCTTCCTTTCTGAAGCAGCCAGAGCATTCTCAGCTGCATGTGCTTGTGAAGCAGCTCTTGGCTGGACATTTGAAATTGGCTCCCCTGAGTACATGAGCCCGGTGCCCAGCTGCTTGGTTCTTCGCCTTCTGTGCTCTGGACAGAAGTGAAGCCCAGCCATGGCTTGGAGCTTTGCCGCTCTTCAGCGTGAACACTGCACGCAGCCACAGTGTGCTGTGCAGGGATTTTCCTTCAGCTCGACGGACAAGCATTTTCTTGCTGTTTCACCGAGTGCAAACTGTCCATGTAGCTCTCGCTCAGCGAAATGCGTTTGGAGAGAAACACTTGCTGGAGTAGCTTTTCGCTGGGCAAGACTTTCAACACAGCACCACAATTCGGGCAAGGAGCAGCAGAAAGGAAGACCATCTTTTGGTCCTGGCACCTTCTTCTGGGCGAGACGCCTATCCGCCTCTTCGCTCCCTGCAAGGCTGTAAGCTTGGCGCTGGTACTTGCAAGGGAGAAGGCAGGTGCAGAGAGCACCGCCGTCTGCCGGCGCTGTGCAGGCTGGAAAGGAAAGAGGGCTACCACTAGGATGTGCTGCAAATACAGGTTTCCACGCGTCGAGGGTAAGCTCCGGCTAAGCTCGTTGACCTCAAACTGTTCTCTGTGCGAGACTTAGCTGAGAAGCTTTCCGTTAAGATTCAGGCTACCACGCAGACCGAATGTGCTGCTACCTAGCGCTGAGAGAGAAAGTGCAGAGGCCAGGCGTGTTTGGGCAGAGGCAGCAGCCTGGAGGCTTTCGCTGCCAGCACCGTGCTCTCTGGGCGAGAAGCAGACGACTGTTCGTCTCCAGCTAAACGAAAGCGCGACCTGCTACGAAGAGCATAAGAACGAAGGCAGAGCAGCAGGCTGCTGTGCGAATCGCCCAGGCTGCAAGAGGAAGCGTGCGTGGCACTCGCTTGTTTGCGGATTCACTTTAGCAGTCGGAAGCAGAAAGTTCAACCTGCGGCTACTTGTGCTGCTACCTATTTCTCTTCCAGTATTCCCTGGAACCAATTCTGCTAGCTTCATGCTTGGCGATGCAGAGATGACAGTGGTAGATGCGGTGGAGAAGGGAAAAACAGAGTGCAGAGGACAGTTTCTGGTGCTTGACGTGAGGCAAGGGGAAGGTTCAGCCCAGCAGAGGCTGTTACCCCTGGAGCCTTTTTCTTTGGCAGCAGCTGCTGCAAGTGGGCAAGGGAGCTGCGAGAGTGAAGAAGGGGACGGTCCATCTAGCTGAGGAAAGAAGAAGCTCCCCGAGGCGCAGTTTGTTGTGCTCAGTTTCAAGGCTGCCTGGAGGAGGGGGGGACTTGAAGAACGCCTTCTTTCTGGACGCCTCCTTCTGGCTGTGCTCCAGCTGCATGCACTCTGCAGCACGGAAGGTTTAGGAACGTGCTGCTGGCCAGCTTGTGTCCAGGAGTGCAAGGGCTGCGCCTTCCTTTCTGAAGCAGCCAGAGCATTCTCAGCTGCATGTGCTTGTGAAGCAGCTCTTGGCTGGACATTTGAAATTGGCTCCCCTGAGTACATGAGCCCGGTGCCCAGCTGCTTGGTTCTTCGCCTTCTGTGCTCTGGACAGAAGTGAAGCCCAGCCATGGCTTGGAGCTTTGCCGCTCTTCAGCGTGAACACTGCACGCAGCCACAGTGTGCTGTGCAGGGATTTTCCTTCAGCTCGACGGACAAGCATTTTCTTGCTGTTTCACCGAGTGCAAACTGTCCGTGTAGCTCTCGCTCAGCGAAATGCGTTTGGAGAGAAACACTTGCTGGAGTAGCTTTTCGCTGGGCAAGACTTTCAACACAGCACCACAATTCGGGCAAGGAGCAGCAGAAAGGAAGACCATCTTTTGGTCCTGGCACCTTCTTCTGGGCGACACGCCTATCCGCCTCTTCGCTCCCTGCAAGGCTGTAAGCTTGGCGCTGGTACTTGCAAGGGAGAAGGCAGGTGCAGAGAGCACCGCCGTCTGCCGGCGCTGTGCAGGCTGGAAAGGAAAGAGGGCTACCACTAGGATGTGCTGCAAATACAGGTTTCCACGCGTCGAGGGTAAGCTCCGCGTAAGCTCGTTGACCTCAAACTGTTCTCTGTGCGAGACTTAGCTGAGAAGCTTTCCGTTAAGATTCAGGCTACCACGCAGACCGAATGTGCTGCTACCTAGCGCTGAGAGAGAAAGTGCAGAGGCCAGGCGTGTTTGGGCAGAGGCAGCAGCCTGGAGGCTTTCGCTGCCAGCACCGTGCTCTCTGGGCGAGAAGCAGACGACTGTTCGTCTCCAGCTAAACGAAAGCGCGACCTGCTACGAAGAGCATAAGAACGAAGGCAGAGCAGCAGGCTGCTGTGCGAATCGCCCAGGCTGCAAGAGGAAGCGTGCGTGGCACTCGCTTGTTTGCGGATTCACTTTAGCAGTCGGAAGCAGAAAGTTCAACCTGCGGCTACTTGTGCTGCTACCTATTTCTCTTCCAGTATTCCCTGGAACCAATTCTGCTAGCTTCATGCTTGGCGATGCAGAGATGACAGTGGTAGATGCGGTGGAGAAGGGAAAAACAGAGTGCAGAGGACAGTTTCTGGTGCTTGACGTGAGGCAAGGGGAAGGTTCAGCCCAGCAGAGGCTGTTACCCCTGGAGCCTTTTTCTTTGGCAGCAGCTGCTGCAAGTGGGCAAGGGAGCTGCGAGAGTGAAGAAGGGGACGGTCCATCTAGCTGAGGAAAGAAGAAGCTCCCCGAGGCGCAGTTTGTTGTGCTCAGTTTCAAGGCTGCCTGGAGGAGGGGGGGACTTGAAGAACGCCTTCTTTCTGGACGCCTCCTTCTGGCTGTGCTCCAGCTGCATGCACTCTGCAGCACGGAAGGTTTAGGAACGTGCTGCTGGCCAGCTTGTGTCCAGGAGTGCAAGGGCTGCGCCTTCCTTTCTGAAGCAGCCAGAGCATTCTCAGCTGCATGTGCTTGTGAAGCAGCTCTTGGCTGGACATTTGAAATTGGCTCCCCTGAGTACATGAGCCCGGTGCCCAGCTGCTTGGTTCTTCGCCTTCTGTGCTCTGGACAGAAGTGAAGCCCAGCCATGGCTTGGAGCTTTGCCGCTCTTCAGCGTGAACACTGCACGCAGCCACAGTGTGCTGTGCAGGGATTTTCCTTCAGCTCGACGGACAAGCATTTTCTTGCTGTTTCACCGAGTGCAAACTGTCCGTGTAGCTCTCGCTCAGCGAAATGCGTTTGGAGAGAAACACTTGCTGGAGTAGCTTTTCGCTGGGCAAGACTTTCAACACAGCACCACAATTCGGGCAAGGAGCAGCAGAAAGGAAGACCATCTTTTGGTCCTGGCACCTTCTTCTGGGCGAGACGCCTATCCGCCTCTTCGCTCCCTGCAAGGCTGTAAGCTTGGCGCTGGTACTTGCAAGGGAGAAGGCAGGTGCAGAGAGCACCGCCGTCTGCCGGCGCTGTGCAGGCTGGAAAGGAAAGAGGGCTACCACTAGGATGTGCTGCAAATACAGGTTTGCACGCGTCGAGGGTAAGCTCCGGCTAAGCTCGTTGACCTCAAACTGTTCTCTGTGCGAGACTTAGCTGAGAAGCTTTCCGTTAAGATTCAGGCTACCACGCAGACCGAATGTGCTGCTACCTAGCGCTGAGAGAGAAAGTGCAGAGGCCAGGCGTGTTTGGGCAGAGGCAGCAGCCTGGAGGCTTTCGCTGCCAGCACCGTGCTCTCTGGGCGAGAAGCAGACGACTGTTCGTCTCCAGCTAAACGAAAGCGCGACCTGCTACGAAGAGCATAAGAACGAAGGCAGAGCAGCAGGCTGCTGTGCGAATCGCCCAGGCTGCAAGAGGAAGCGTGCGTGGCACTCGCTTGTTTGCGGATTCACTTTAGCAGTCGGAAGCAGAAAGTTCAACCTGCGGCTACTTGTGCTGCTACCTATTTCTCTTCCAGTATTCCCTGGAACCAATTCTGCTAGCTTCATGCTTGGCGATGCAGAGATGACAGTGGTAGATGCGGTGGAGAAGGGAAAAACAGAGTGCAGAGGACAGTTTCTGGTGCTTGACGTGAGGCAAGGGGAAGGTTCAGCCCAGCAGAGGCTGTTACCCCTGGAGCCTTTTTCTTTGGCAGCAGCTGCTGCAAGTGGGCAAGGGAGCTGCGAGAGTGAAGAAGGGGACGGTCCATCTAGCTGAGGAAAGAAGAAGCTCCCCGAGGCGCAGTTTGTTGTGCTCAGTTTCAAGGCTGCCTGGAGGAGGGGGGGACTTGAAGAACGCCTTCTTTCTGGACGCCTCCTTCTGGCTGTGCTCCAGCTGCATGCACTCTGCAGCACGGAAGGTTTAGGAACGTGCTGCTGGCCAGCTTGTGTCCAGGAGTGCAAGGGCTGCGCCTTCCTTTCTGAAGCAGCCAGAGCATTCTCAGCTGCATGTGCTTGTGAAGCAGCTCTTGGCTGGACATTTGAAATTGGCTCCCCTGAGTACATGAGCCCGGTGCCCAGCTGCTTGGTTCTTCGCCTTCTGTGCTCTGGACAGAAGTGAAGCCCAGCCATGGCTTGGAGCTTTGCCGCTCTTCAGCGGGAACACTGCACGCAGCCACAGTGTGCTGTGCAGGGATTTTCCTTCAGCTCGACGGACAAGCATTTTCTTGCTGTTTCACCGAGTGCAAACTGTCCGTGTAGCTCTCGCTCAGCGAAATGCGTTTGGAGAGAAACACTTGCTGGAGTAGCTTTTCGCTGGGCAAGACTTTCAACACAGCACCACAATTCGGGCAAGGAGCAGGAGAAAGGAAGACCATCTTTTGGTCCTGGCACCTTCTTCTGGGCGAGACGCCTATCCGCCTCTTCGCTCCCTGCAAGGCTGTAAGCTTGGCGCTGGTACTTGCAAGGGAGAAGGCAGGTGCAGAGAGCACCGCCGTCTGCCGGCGCTGTGCAGGCTGGAAAGGAAAGAGGGCTACCACTAGGATGTGCTGCAAATACAGGTTTGCACGCGTCGAGGGTAAGCTCCGGCTAAGCTCGTTGACCTCAAACTGTTCTCTGTGCGAGACTTAGCTGAGAAGCTTTCCGTTAAGATTCAGGCTACCACGCAGACCGAATGTGCTGCTACCTAGCGCTGAGAGAGAAAGTGCAGAGGCCAGGCGTGTTTGGGCAGAGGCAGCAGCCTGGAGGCTTTCGCTGCCAGCACCGTGCTCTCTGGGCGAGAAGCAGACGACTGTTCGTCTCCAGCTAAACGAAAGCGCGACCTGCTACGAAGAGCATAAGAACGAAGGCAGAGCAGCAGGCTGCTGTGCGAATCGCCCAGGCTGCAAGAGGAAGCGTGCGTGGCACTCGCTTGTTTGCGGATTCACTTTAGCAGTCGGAAGCAGAAAGTTCAACCTGCGGCTACTTGTGCTGCTACCTATTTCTCTTCCAGTATTCCCTGGAACCAATTCTGCTAGCTTCATGCTTGGCGATGCAGAGATGACAGTGGTAGATGCGGTGGAGAAGGGAAAAACAGAGTGCAGAGGACAGTTTCTGGTGCTTGACGTGAGGCAAGGGGAAGGTTCAGCCCAGCAGAGGCTGTTACCCCTGGAGCCTTTTTCTTTGGCAGCAGCTGCTGCAAGTGGGCAAGGGAGCTGCGAGAGTGAAGAAGGGGACGGTCCATCTAGCTGAGGAAAGAAGAAGCTCCCCGAGGCGCAGTTTGTTGTGCTCAGTTTCAAGGCTGCCTGGAGGAGGGGGGGGACTTGAAGAACGCCTTCTTTCTGGACGCCTCCTTCTGGCTGTGCTCCAGCTGCATGCACTCTGCAGCACGGAAGGTTTAGGAACGTGCTGCTGGCCAGCTTGTGTCCAGGAGTGCAAGGGCTGCGCCTTCCTTTCTGAAGCAGCCAGAGCATTCTCAGCTGCATGTGCTTGTGAAGCAGCTCTTGGCTGGACATTTGAAATTGGCTCCCCTGAGTACATGAGCCCGGTGCCCAGCTGCTTGGTTCTTCGCCTTCTGTGCTCTGGACAGAAGTGAAGCCCAGCCATGGCTTGGAGCTTTGCCGCTCTTCAGCGTGAACACTGCACGCAGCCACAGTGTGCTGTGCAGGGATTTTCCTTCAGCTCGACGGACAAGCATTTTCTTGCTGTTTCACCGAGTGCAAACTGTCCGTGTAGCTCTCGCTCAGCGAAATGCGTTTGGAGAGAAACACTTGCTGGAGTAGCTTTTCGCTGGGCAAGACTTTCAACACAGCACCACAATTCGGGCAAGGAGCAGGAGAAAGGAAGACCATCTTTTGGTCCTGGCACGTTCTTCTGGGCGAGACGCCTATCCGCCTCTTCGCTCCCTGCAAGGCTGTAAGCTTGGCGCTGGTACTTGCAAGGGAGAAGGCAGGTGCAGAGAGCACCGCCGTCTGCCGGCGCTGTGCAGGCTGGAAAGGAAAGAGGGCTACCACTAGGATGTGCTGCAAATACAGGTTTGCACGCGTCGAGGGTAAGCTCCGGCTAAGCTCGTTGACCTCAAACTGTTCTCTGTGCGAGACTTAGCTGAGAAGCTTTCCGTTAAGATTCAGGCTACCACGCAGACCGAATGTGCTGCTACCTAGCGCTGAGAGAGAAAGTGCAGAGGCCAGGCGTGTTTGGGCAGAGGCAGCAGCCTGGAGGCTTTCGCTGCCAGCACCGTGCTCTCTGGGCGAGAAGCAGACGACTGTTCGTCTCCAGCTAAACGAAAGCGCGACCTGCTACGAAGAGCATAAGAACGAAGGCAGAGCAGCAGGCTGCTGTGCGAATCGCCCAGGCTGCAAGAGGAAGCGTGCGTGGCACTCGCTTGTTTGCGGATTCACTTTAGCAGTCGGAAGCAGAAAGTTCAACCTGCGGCTACTTGTGCTGCTACCTATTTCTCTTCCAGTATTCCCTGGAACCAATTCTGCTAGCTTCATGCTTGGCGATGCAGAGATGACAGTGGTAGATGCGGTGGAGAAGGGAAAAACAGAGTGCAGAGGACAGTTTCTGGTGCTTGACGTGAGGCAAGGGGAAGGTTCAGCCCAGCAGAGGCTGTTACCCCTGGAGCCTTTTTCTTTGGCAGCAGCTGCTGCAAGTGGGCAAGGGAGCTGCGAGAGTGAAGAAGGGGACGGTCCATCTAGCTGAGGAAAGAAGAAGCTCCCCGAGGCGCAGTTTGTTGTGCTCAGTTTCAAGGCTGCCTGGAGGAGGGGGGGACTTGAAGAACGCCTTCTTTCTGGACGCCTCCTTCTGGCTGTGCTCCAGCTGCATGCACTCTGCAGCACGGAAGGTTTAGGAACCTGCTGCTGGCCAGCTTGTGTCCAGGAGTGCAAGGGCTGCGCCTTCCTTTCTGAAGCAGCCAGAGCATTCTCAGCTGCATGTGCTTGTGAAGCAGCTCTTGGCTGGACAGTTGAAATTGGCTCCCCTGAGTACATGAGCCCGGTGCCCAGCTGCTTGGTTCTTCGCCTTCTGTGCTCTGGACAGAAGTGAAGCCCAGCCATGGCTTGGAGCTTTGCCGCTCTTCAGCGTGAACACTGCACGCAGCCACAGTGTGCTGTGCAGGGATTTTCCTTCAGCTCGACGGACAAGCATTTTCTTGCTGTTTCACCGAGTGCAAACTGTCCGTGTAGCTCTCGCTCAGCGAAATGCGTTTGGAGAGAAACACTTGCTGGAGTAGCTTTTCGCTGGGCAAGACTTTCAACACAGCACCACAATTCGGGCAAGGAGCAGCAGAAAGGAAGACCATCTTTTGGTCCTGGCACCTTCTTCTGGGCGAGACGCCTATCCGCCTCTTCGCTCCCTGCAAGGCTGTAAGCTTGGCGCTGGTACTTGCAAGGGAGAAGGCAGGTGCAGAGAGCACCGCCGTCTGCCGGCGCTGTGCAGGCTGGAAAGGAAAGAGGGCTACCACTAGGATGTGCTGCAAATACAGGTTTGCACGCGTCGAGGGTAAGCTCCGGCTAAGCTCGTTGACCTCAAACTGTTCTCTGTGCGAGACTTAGCTGAGAAGCTTTCCGTTAAGATTCAGGCTACCACGCAGACCGAATGTGCTGCTACCTAGCGCTGAGAGAGAAAGTGCAGAGGCCAGGCGTGTTTGGGCAGAGGCAGCAGCCTGGAGGCTTTCGCTGCCAGCACCGTGCTCTCTGGGCGAGAAGCAGACGACTGTTCGTCTCCAGCTAAACGAAAGCGCGACCTGCTACGAAGAGCATAAGAACGAAGGCAGAGCAGCAGGCTGCTGTGCGAATCGCCCAGGCTGCAAGAGGAAGCGTGCGTGGCACTCGCTTGTTTGCGGATTCACTTTAGCAGTCGGAAGCAGAAAGTTCAACCTGCGGCTACTTGTGCTGCTACCTATTTCTCTTCCAGTATTCCCTGGAACCAATTCTGCTAGCTTCATGCTTGGCGATGCAGAGATGACAGTGGTAGATGCGGTGGAGAAGGGAAAAACAGAGTGCAGAGGACAGTTTCTGGTGCTTGACGTGAGGCAAGGGGAAGGTTCAGCCCAGCAGAGGCTGTTACCCCTGGAGCCTTTTTCTTTGGCAGCAGCTGCTGCAAGTGGGCAAGGGAGCTGCGAGAGTGAAGAAGGGGACGGTCCATCTAGCTGAGGAAAGAAGAAGCTCCCCGAGGCGCAGTTTGTTGTGCTCAGTTTCAAGGCTGCCTGGAGGAGGGGGGGACTTGAAGAACGCCTTCTTTCTGGACGCCTCCTTCTGGCTGTGCTCCAGCTGCATGCACTCTGCAGCACGGAAGGTTTAGGAACCTGCTGCTGGCCAGCTTGTGTCCAGGAGTGCAAGGGCTGCGCCTTCCTTTCTGAAGCAGCCAGAGCATTCTCCGCTGCAGCTGCTTGTGAAGCAGCTCTTGGCTGGACATTTGAAATTGGCTCCCCTGAGTACATGAGCCCGGTGCCCAGCTGCTTGGTTCTTCGCCTTCTGTGCTCTGGACAGAAGTGAAGCCCAGCCATGGCTTGGAGCTTTGCCGCTCTTCAGCGTGAACACTGCACGCAGCCACAGTGTGCTGTGCAGGGATTTTCCTTCAGCTCGACGGACAAGCATTTTCTTGCTGTTTCACCGAGTGCAAACTGTCCGTGTAGCTCTCGCTCAGCGAAATGCGTTTGGAGAGAAACACTTGCTGGAGTAGCTTTTCGCTGGGCAAGACTTTCAACACAGCACCACAATTCGGGCAAGGAGCAGGAGAAAGGAAGACCATCTTTTGGTCCTGGCACCTTCTTCTGGGCGAGACGCCTATCCGCCTCTTCGCTCCCTGCAAGGCGGTAAGCTTGGCGCTGGTACTTGCAAGGGAGAAGGCAGGTGCAGAGAGCACCGCCGTCTGCCGGCGCTGTGCAGGCTGGAAAGGAAAGAGGGCTACCACTAGGATGTGCTGCAAATACAGGTTTGCACGCGTCGAGGGTAAGCTCCGGCTAAGCTCGTTGACCTCAAACTGTTCTCTGTGCGAGACTTAGCTGAGAAGCTTTCCGTTAAGATTCAGGCTACCACGCAGACCGAATGTGCTGCTACCTAGCGCTGAGAGAGAAAGTGCAGAGGCCAGGCGTGTTTGGGCAGAGGCAGCAGCCTGGAGGCTTTCGCTGCCAGCACCGTGCTCTCTGGGCGAGAAGCAGACGACTGTTCGTCTCCAGCTAAACGAAAGCGCGACCTGCTACGAAGAGCATAAGAACGAAGGCAGAGCAGCAGGCTGCTGTGCGAATCGCCCAGGCTGCAAGAGGAAGCGTGCGTGGCACTCGCTTGTTTGCGGATTCACTTTAGCAGTCGGAAGCAGAAAGTTCAACCTGCGGCTACTTGTGCTGCTACCTATTTCTCTTCCAGTATTCCCTGGAACCAATTCTGCTAGCTTCATGCTTGGCGATGCAGAGATGACAGTGGTAGATGCGGTGGAGAAGGGAAAAACAGAGTGCAGAGGACAGTTTCTGGTGCTTGACGTGAGGCAAGGGGAAGGTTCAGCCCAGCAGAGGCTGTTACCCCTGGAGCCTTTTTCTTTGGCAGCAGCTGCTGCAAGTGGGCAAGGGAGCTGCGAGAGTGAAGAAGGGGACGGTCCATCTAGCTGAGGAAAGAAGAAGCTCCCCGAGGCGCAGTTTGTTGCGCTCAGTTTCAAGGCTGCCTGGAGGAGGGGGGGACTTGAAGAACGCCTTCTTTCTGGACGCCTCCTCCTGGCTGTGCTCCAGCTGCATGCACTCTGCAGCACGGAAGGTTTAGGAACGTGCTGCTGGCCAGCTTGTGTCCAGGAGTGCAAGGGCTGCGCCTTCCTTTCTGAAGCAGCCAGAGCATTCTCCGCTGCAGCTGCTTGTGAAGCAGCTCTTGGCTGGACATTTGAAATTGGCTCCCCTGAGTACATGAGCCCGGTGCCCAGCTGCTTGGTTCTTCGCCTTCTGTGCTCTGGACAGAAGTGAAGCCCAGCCATGGCTTGGAGCTTTGCCGCTCTTCAGCGTGAACACTGCACGCAGCCACAGTGTGCTGTGCAGGGATTTTCCTTCAGCTCGACGGACAAGCATTTTCTTGCTGTTTCACCGAGTGCAAACTGTCCGTGTAGCTCTCGCTCAGCGAAATGCGTTTGGAGAGAAACACTTGCTGGAGTAGCTTTTCGCTGGGCAAGACTTTCAACACAGCACCACAATTCGGGCAAGGAGCAGCAGAAAGGAAGACCATCTTTTGGTCCTGGCACCTTCTTCTGGGCGAGACGCCTATCCGCCTCTTCGCTCCCTGCAAGGCTGTAAGCTTGGCGCTGGTACTTGCAAGGGAGAAGGCAGGTGCAGAGAGCACCGCCGTCTGCCGGCGCTGTGCAGGCTGGAAAGGAAAGAGGGCTACCACTAGGATGTGCTGCAAATACAGGTTTCCACGCGTCGAGGGTAAGCTCCGGCTAAGCTCGTTGACCTCAACCTGTTCTCTGTGCGAGACTTAGCTGAGAAGCTTTCCGTTAAGATTCAGGCTACCACGCAGACCGAATGTGCTGCTACCTAGCGCTGAGAGAGAAAGTGCAGAGGCCAGGCGTGTTTGGGCAGAGGCAGCAGCCTGGAGGCTTTCGCTGCCAGCACCGTGCTCTCTGGGCGAGAAGCAGACGACTGTTCGTCTCCAGCTAAACGAAAGCGCGACCTGCTACGAAGAGCATAAGAACGAAGGCAGAGCAGCAGGCTGCTGTGCGAATCGCCCAGGCTGCAAGAGGAAGCGTGCGTGGCACTCGCTTGTTTGCGGATTCACTTTAGCAGTCGGAAGCAGAAAGTTCAACCTGCGGCTACTTGTGCTGCTACCTATTTCTCTTCCAGTATTCCCTGGAACCAATTCTGCTAGCTTCATGCTTGGAGATGCAGAGATGACAGTGGTAGATGCGGTGGAGAAGGGAAAAACAGAGTGCAGAGGACAGTTTCTGGTGCTTGACGTGAGGCAAGGGGAAGGTTCAGCCCAGCAGAGGCTGTTACCCCTGGAGCCTTTTTCTTTGGCAGCAGCTGCTGCAAGTGGGCAAGGGAGCTGCGAGAGTGAAGAAGGGGACGGTCCATCTAGCTGAGGAAAGAAGAAGCTCCCCGAGGCGCAGTTTGTTGTGCTCAGTTTCAAGGCTGCCTGGAGGAGGGGGGGACTTGAAGAACGCCTTCTTTCTGGACGCCTCCTTCTGGCTGTGCTCCAGCTGCATGCACTCTGCAGCACGGAAGGTTTAGGAACGTGCTGCTGGCCAGCTTGTGTCCAGGAGTGCAAGGGCTGCGCCTTCCTTTCTGAAGCAGCCAGAGCATTCTCAGCTGCATGTGCTTGTGAAGCAGCTCTTGGCTGGACATTTGAAATTGGCTCCCCTGAGTACATGAGCCCGGTGCCCAGCTGCTTGGTTCTTCGCCTTCTGTGCTCTGGACAGAAGTGAAGCCCAGCCATGGCTTGGAGCTTTGCCGCTCTTCAGCGTGAACACTGCACGCAGCCACAGTGTGCTGTGCAGGGATTTTCCTTCAGCTCGACGGACAAGCATTTTCTTGCTGTTTCACCGAGTGCAAACTGTCCGTGTAGCTCTCGCTCAGCGAAATGCGTTTGGAGAGAAACACTTGCTGGAGTAGCTTTTCGCTGGGCAAGACTTTCAACACAGCACCACAATTCGGGCAAGGAGCAGCAGAAAGGAAGACCATCTTTTGGTCCTGGCACGTTCTTCTGGGCGAGACGCCTATCCGCCTCTTCGCTCCCTGCAAGGCTGTAAGCTTGGCGCTGGTACTTGCAAGTGAGAAGGCAGGTGCAGAGAGCACCGCCGTCTGCCGGCGTTGTGCAGGCTGGAAAGGAAAGAGGGCTACCACTAGGATGTGCTGCAAATACAGGTTTGCACGCGTCGAGGGTAAGCTCCGGCTAAGCTCGTTGACCTCAAACTGTTCTCTGTGCGAGACTTAGCTGAGAAGCTTTCCGTTAAGATTCAGGCTACCACGCAGACCGAATGTGCTGCTACCTAGCGCTGAGAGAGAAAGTGCAGAGGCCAGGCGTGTTTGGGCAGAGGCAGCAGCCTGGAGGCTTTCGCTGCCAGCACCGTGCTCTCTGGGCGAGAAGCAGACGACTGTTCGTCTCCAGCTAAACGAAAGCGCGACCTGCTACGAAGAGCATAAGAACGAAGGCAGAGCAGCAGGCTGCTGTGCGAATCGCCCAGGCTGCAAGAGGAAGCGTGCGTGGCACTCGCTTGTTTGCGGATTCACTTTAGCAGTCGGAAGCAGAAAGTTCAACCTGCGGCTACTTGTGCTGCTACCTATTTCTCTTCCAGTATTCCCTGGAACCAATTCTGCTAGCTTCATGCTTGGCGATGCAGAGATGACAGTGGTAGATGCGGTGGAGAAGGGAAAAACAGAGTGCAGAGGACAGTTTCTGGTGCTTGACGTGAGGCAAGGGGAAGGTTCAGCCCAGCAGAGGCTTTGACTTCTGGAGACTTTTTCTTTGGCAGCAGCTGCTGCAAGTGGGCAAGGGAGCTGCGAGAGTGAAGAAGGGGACGGTCCATCTAGCTGAGGAAAGAAGAAGCTCCCCGAGGCGCAGTTTGTTGTGCTCAGTTTCAAGGCTGCCTGGAGGAGGGGGGGACTTGAAGAACGCCTTCTTTCTGGACGCCTCCTTCTGGCTGTGCTCCAGCTGCATGCACTCTGCAGCACGGAAGGTTTAGGAACCTGCTGCTGGCCAGCTTGTGTCCAGGAGTGCAAGGGCTGCGCCTTCCTTTCTGAAGCAGCCAGAGCATTCTCAGCTGCAGCTGCTTGTGAAGCAGCTCTTGGCTGGACATTTGAAATTGGCTCCCCTGAGTACATGAGCCCGGTGCCCAGCTGCTTGGTTCTTCGCCTTCTGTGCTCTGGACAGAAGTGAAGCCCAGCCATGGCTTGGAGCTTTGCCGCTCTTCAGCGTGAACACTGCACGCAGCCACAGTGTGCTGTGCAGGGATTTTCCTTCAGCTCGACGGACAAGCATTTTCTTGCTGTTTCACCGAGTGCAAACTGTCCGTGTAGCTCTCGCTCAGCGAAATGCGTTTGGAGAGAAACACTTGCTGGAGTAGCTTTTCGCTGGGCAAGACTTTCAACACAGCACCACAATTCGGGCAAGGAGCAGCAGAAAGGAAGACCATCTTTTGGTCCTGGCACCTTCTTCTGGGCGAGACGCCTATCCGCCTCTTCGCTCCCTGCAAGGCTGTAAGCTTGGCGCTGGTACTTGCAAGGGAGAAGGCAGGTGCAGAGAGCACCGCCGTCTGCCGGCGCTGTGCAGGCTGGAAAGGAAAGAGGGCTACCACTAGGATGTGCTGCAAATACAGGTTTGCACGCGTCGAGGGTAAGCTCCGGCTAAGCTCGTTGACCTCAAACTGTTCTCTGTGCGAGACTTAGCTGAGAAGCTTTCCGTTAAGATTCAGGCTACCACGCAGACCGAATGTGCTGCTACCTAGCGCTGAGAGAGAAAGTGCAGAGGCCAGGCGTGTTTGGGCAGAGGCAGCAGCCTGGAGGCTTTCGCTGCCAGCACCGTGCTCTCTGGGCGAGAAGCAGACGACTGTTCGTCTCCAGCTAAACGAAAGCGCGACCTGCTACGAAGAGCATAAGAACGAAGGCAGAGCAGCAGGCTGCTGTGCGAATCGCCCAGGCTGCAAGAGGAAGCGTGCGTGGCACTCGCTTGTTTGCGGATTCACTTTAGCAGTCGGAAGCAGAAAGTTCAACCTGCGGCTACTTGTGCTGCTACCTATTTCTCTTCCAGTATTCCCTGGAACCAATTCTGCTAGCTTCATGCTTGGCGATGCAGAGATGACAGTGGTAGATGCGGTGGAGAAGGGAAAAACAGAGTGCAGAGGACAGTTTCTGGTGCTTGACGTGAGGCAAGGGGAAGGTTCAGCCCAGCAGAGGCTGTTACCCCTGGAGCCTTTTTCTTTGGCAGCAGCTGCTGCAAGTGGGCAAGGGAGCTGCGAGAGTGAAGAAGGGGACGGTCCATCTAGCTGAGGAAAGAAGAAGCTCCCCGAGGCGCAGTTTGTTGTGCTCAGTTTCAAGGCTGCCTGGAGGAGGGGGGGACTTGAAGAACGCCTTCTTTCTGGACGCCTCCTTCTGGCTGTGCTCCAGCTGCATGCACTCTGCAGCACGGAAGGTTTAGGAACGTGCTGCTGGCCAGCTTGTGTCCAGGAGTGCAAGGGCTGCGCCTTCCTTTCTGAAGCAGCCAGAGCATTCTCAGCTGCATGTGCTTGTGAAGCAGCTCTTGGCTGGACAGTTGAAATTGGCTCCCCTGAGTACATGAGCCCGGTGCCCAGCTGCTTGGTTCTTCGCCTTCTGTGCTCTGGACAGAAGTGAAGCCCAGCCATGGCTTGGAGCTTTGCCGCTCTTCAGCGTGAACACTGCACGCAGCCACAGTGTGCTGTGCAGGGATTTTCCTTCAGCTCGACGGACAAGCATTTTCTTGCTGTTTCACCGAGTGCAAACTGTCCGTGTAGCTCTCGCTCAGCGAAATGCGTTTGGAGAGAAACACTTGCTGGAGTAGCTTTTCGCTGGGCAAGACTTTCAACACAGCACCACAATTCGGGCAAGGAGCAGGAGAAAGGAAGACCATCTTTTGGTCCTGGCACCTTCTTCTGGGCGAGACGCCTATCCGCCTCTTCGCTCCCTGCAAGGCTGTAAGCTTGGCGCTGGTACTTGCAAGGGAGAAGGCAGGTGCAGAGAGCACCGCCGTCTGCCGGCGCTGTGCAGGCTGGAAAGGAAAGAGGGCTACCACTAGGATGTGCTGCAAATACAGGTTTGCACGCGTCGAGGGTAAGCTCCGGCTAAGCTCGTTGACCTCAACCTGTTCTCTGTGCGAGACTTAGCTGAGAAGCTTTCCGTTAAGATTCAGGCTACCACGCAGACCGAATGTGCTGCTACCTAGCGCTGAGAGAGAAAGTGCAGAGGCCAGGCGTGTTTGGGCAGAGGCAGCAGCCTGGAGGCTTTCGCTGCCAGCACCGTGCTCTCTGGGCGAGAAGCAGACGACTGTTCGTCTCCAGCTAAACGAAAGCGCGACCTGCTACGAAGAGCATAAGAACGAAGGCAGAGCAGCAGGCTGCTGTGCGAATCGCCCAGGCTGCAAGAGGAAGCGTGCGTGGCACTCGCTTGTTTGCGGATTCACTTTAGCAGTCGGAAGCAGAAAGTTCAACCTGCGGCTACTTGTGCTGCTACCTATTTCTCTTCCAGTATTCCCTGGAACCAATTCTGCTAGCTTCATGCTTGGCGATGCAGAGATGACAGTGGTAGATGCGGTGGAGAAGGGAAAAACAGAGTGCAGAGGACAGTTTCTGGTGCTTGACGTGAGGCAAGGGGAAGGTTCAGCCCAGCAGAGGCTGTTACCCCTGGAGCCTTTTTCTTTGGCAGCAGCTGCTGCAAGTGGGCAAGGGAGCTGCGAGAGTGAAGAAGGGGACGGTCCATCTAGCTGAGGAAAGAAGAAGCTCCCCGAGGCGCAGTTTGTTGTGCTCAGTTTCAAGGCTGCCTGGAGGAGGGGGGGACTTGAAGAACGCCTTCTTTCTGGACGCCTCCTTCTGGCTGTGCTCCAGCTGCATGCACTCTGCAGCACGGAAGGTTTAGGAACCTGCTGCTGGCCAGCTTGTGTCCAGGAGTGCAAGGGCTGCGCCTTCCTTTCTGAAGCAGCCAGAGCATTCTCAGCTGCATGTGCTTGTGAAGCAGCTCTTGGCTGGACATTTGAAATTGGCTCCCCTGAGTACATGAGCCCGGTGCCCAGCTGCTTGGTTCTTCGCCTTCTGTGCTCTGGACAGAAGTGAAGCCCAGCCATGGCTTGGAGCTTTGCCGCTCTTCAGCGTGAACACTGCACGCAGCCACAGTGTGCTGTGCAGGGATTTTCCTTCAGCTCGACGGACAAGCATTTTCTTGCTGTTTCACCGAGTGCAAACTGTCCGTGTAGCTCTCGCTCAGCGAAATGCGTTTGGAGAGAAACACTTGCTGGAGTAGCTTTTCGCTGGGCAAGACTTTCAACACAGCACCACAATTCGGGCAAGGAGCAGCAGAAAGGAAGACCATCTTTTGGTCCTGGCACCTTCTTCTGGGCGAGACGCCTATCCGCCTCTTCGCTCCCTGCAAGGCTGTAAGCTTGGCGCTGGTACTTGCAAGGGAGAAGGCAGGTGCAGAGAGCACCGCCGTCTGCCGGCGCTGTGCAGGCTGGAAAGGAAAGAGGGCTACCACTAGGATGTGCTGCAAATACAGGTTTGCACGCGTCGAGGGTAAGCTCCGGCTAAGCTCGTTGACCTCAACCTGTTCTCTGTGCGAGACTTAGCTGAGAAGCTTTCCGTTAAGATTCAGGCTACCACGCAGACCGAATGTGCTGCTACCTAGCGCTGAGAGAGAAAGTGCAGAGGCCAGGCGTGTTTGGGCAGAGGCAGCAGCCTGGAGGCTTTCGCTGCCAGCACCGTGCTCTCTGGGCGAGAAGCAGACGACTGTTCGTCTCCAGCTAAACGAAAGCGCGACCTGCTACGAAGAGCATAAGAACGAAGGCAGAGCAGCAGGCTGCTGTGCGAATCGCCCAGGCTGCAAGAGGAAGCGTGCGTGGCACTCGCTTGTTTGCGGATTCACTTTAGCAGTCGGAAGCAGAAAGTTCAACCTGCGGCTACTTGTGCTGCTACCTATTTCTCTTCCAGTATTCCCTGGAACCAATTCTGCTAGCTTCATGCTTGGCGATGCAGAGATGACAGTGGTAGATGCGGTGGAGAAGGGAAAAACAGAGTGCAGAGGACAGTTTCTGGTGCTTGACGTGAGGCAAGGGGAAGGTTCAGCCCAGCAGAGGCTGTTACCCCTGGAGCCTTTTTCTTTGGCAGCAGCTGCTGCAAGTGGGCAAGGGAGCTGCGAGAGTGAAGAAGGGGACGGTCCATCTAGCTGAGGAAAGAAGAAGCTCCCCGAGGCGCAGTTTGTTGTGCTCAGTTTCAAGGCTGCCTGGAGGAGGGGGGGACTTGAAGAACGCCTTCTTTCTGGACGCCTCCTTCTGGCTGTGCTCCAGCTGCATGCACTCTGCAGCACGGAAGGTTTAGGAACGTGCTGCTGGCCAGCTTGTGTCCAGGAGTGCAAGGGCTGCGCCTTCCTTTCTGAAGCAGCCAGAGCATTCTCAGCTGCATGTGCTTGTGAAGCAGCTCTTGGCTGGACATTTGAAATTGGCTCCCCTGAGTACATGAGCCCGGTGCCCAGCTGCTTGGTTCTTCGCCTTCTGTGCTCTGGACAGAAGTGAAGCCCAGCCATGGCTTGGAGCTTTGCCGCTCTTCAGCGTGAACACTGCACGCAGCCACAGTGTGCTGTGCAGGGATTTTCCTTCAGCTCGACGGACAAGCATTTTCTTGCTGTTTCACCGAGTGCAAACTGTCCGTGTAGCTCTCGCTCAGCGAAATGCGTTTGGAGAGAAACACTTGCTGGAGTAGCTTTTCGCTGGGCAAGACTTTCAACACAGCACCACAATTCGGGCAAGGAGCAGCAGAAAGGAAGACCATCTTTTGGTCCTGGCACCTTCTTCTGGGCGACACGCCTATCCGCCTCTTCGCTCCCTGCAAGGCTGTAAGCTTGGCGCTGGTACTTGCAAGGGAGAAGGCAGGTGCAGAGAGCACCGCCGTCTGCCGGCGCTGTGCAGGCTGGAAAGGAAAGAGGGCTACCACTAGGATGTGCTGCAAATACAGGTTTGCACGCGTCGAGGGTAAGCTCCGGCTAAGCTCGTTGACCTCAACCTGTTCTCTGTGCGAGACTTAGCTGAGAAGCTTTCCGTTAAGATTCAGGCTACCACGCAGACCGAATGTGCTGCTACCTAGCGCTGAGAGAGAAAGTGCAGAGGCCAGGCGTGTTTGGGCAGAGGCAGCAGCCTGGAGGCTTTCGCTGCCAGCACCGTGCTCTCTGGGCGAGAAGCAGACGACTGTTCGTCTCCAGCTAAACGAAAGCGCGACCTGCTACGAAGAGCATAAGAACGAAGGCAGAGCAGCAGGCTGCTGTGCGAATCGCCCAGGCTGCAAGAGGAAGCGTGCGTGGCACTCGCTTGTTTGCGGATTCACTTTAGCAGTCGGAAGCAGAAAGTTCAACCTGCGGCTACTTGTGCTGCTACCTATTTCTCTTCCAGTATTCCCTGGAACCAATTCTGCTAGCTTCATGCTTGGCGATGCAGAGATGACAGTGGTAGATGCGGTGGAGAAGGGAAAAACAGAGTGCAGAGGACAGTTTCTGGTGCTTGACGTGAGGCAAGGGGAAGGTTCAGCCCAGCAGAGGCTTTGACTTCTGGAGACTTTTTCTTTGGCAGCAGCTGCTGCAAGTGGGCAAGGGAGCTGCGAGAGTGAAGAAGGGGACGGTCCATCTAGCTGAGGAAAGAAGAAGCTCCCCGAGGCGCAGTTTGTTGTGCTCAGTTTCAAGGCTGCCTGGAGGAGGGGGGGACTTGAAGAACGCCTTCTTTCTGGACGCCTCCTTCTGGCTGTGCTCCAGCTGCATGCACTCTGCAGCACGGAAGGTTTAGGAACGTGCTGCTGGCCAGCTTGTGTCCAGGAGTGCAAGGGCTGCGCCTTCCTTTCTGAAGCAGCCAGAGCATTCTCAGCTGCATGTGCTTGTGAAGCAGCTCTTGGCTGGACATTTGAAATTGGCTCCCCTGAGTACATGAGCCCGGTGCCCAGCTGCTTGGTTCTTTGCCTTCTGTGCTCTGGACAGAAGTGAAGCCCAGCCATGGCTTGGAGCTTTGCCGCTCTTCAGCGTGAACACTGCACGCAGCCACAGTGTGCTGTGCAGGGATTTTCCTTCAGCTCGACGGACAAGCATTTTCTTGCTGTTTCACCGAGTGCAAACTGTCCGTGTAGCTCTCGCTCAGCGAAATGCGTTTGGAGAGAAACACTTGCTGGAGTAGCTTTTCGCTGGGCAAGACTTTCAACACAGCACCACAATTCGGGCAAGGAGCAGGAGAAAGGAAGACCATCTTTTGGTCCTGGCACCTTCTTCTGGGCGAGACGCCTATCCGCCTCTTCGCTCCCTGCAAGGCTGTAAGCTTGGCGCTGGTACTTGCAAGGGAGAAGGCAGGTGCAGAGAGCACCGCCGTCTGCCGGCGCTGTGCAGGCTGGAAAGGAAAGAGGGCTACCACTAGGATGTGCTGCAAATACAGGTTTGCACGCGTCGAGGGTAAGCTCCGGCTAAGCTCGTTGACCTCAACCTGTTCTCTGTGCGAGACTTAGCTGAGAAGCTTTCCGTTAAGATTCAGGCTACCACGCAGACCGAATGTGCTGCTACCTAGCGCTGAGAGAGAAAGTGCAGAGGCCAGGCGTGTTTGGGCAGAGGCAGCAGCCTGGAGGCTTTCGCTGCCAGCACCGTGCTCTCTGGGCGAGAAGCAGACGACTGTTCGTCTCCAGCTAAACGAAAGCGCGACCTGCTACGAAGAGCATAAGAACGAAGGCAGAGCAGCAGGCTGCTGTGCGAATCGCCCAGGCTGCAAGAGGAAGCGTGCGTGGCACTCGCTTGTTTGCGGATTCACTTTAGCAGTCGGAAGCAGAAAGTTCAACCTGCGGCTACTTGTGCTGCTACCTATTTCTCTTCCAGTATTCCCTGGAACCAATTCTGCTAGCTTCATGCTTGGCGATGCAGAGATGACAGTGGTAGATGCGGTGGAGAAGGGAAAAACAGAGTGCAGAGGACAGTTTCTGGTGCTTGACGTGAGGCAAGGGGAAGGTTCAGCCCAGCAGAGGCTGTTACCCCTGGAGCCTTTTTCTTTGGCAGCAGCTGCTGCAAGTGGGCAAGGGAGCTGCGAGAGTGAAGAAGGGGACGGTCCATCTAGCTGAGGAAAGAAGAAGCTCCCCGAGGCGCAGTTTGTTGTGCTCAGTTTCAAGGCTGCCTGGAGGAGGGGGGGACTTGAAGAACGCCTTCTTTCTGGACGCCTCCTTCTGGCTGTGCTCCAGCTGCATGCACTCTGCAGCACGGAAGGTTTAGGAACGTGCTGCTGGCCAGCTTGTGTCCAGGAGTGCAAGGGCTGCGCCTTCCTTTCTGAAGCAGCCAGAGCATTCTCAGCTGCATGTGCTTGTGAAGCAGCTCTTGGCTGGACATTTGAAATTGGCTCCCCTGAGTACATGAGCCCGGTGCCCAGCTGCTTGGTTCTTCGCCTTCTGTGCTCTGGACAGAAGTGAAGCCCAGCCATGGCTTGGAGCTTTGCCGCTCTTCAGCGTGAACACTGCACGCAGCCACAGTGTGCTGTGCAGGGATTTTCCTTCAGCTCGACGGACAAGCATTTTCTTGCTGTTTCACCGAGTGCAAACTGTCCGTGTAGCTCTCGCTCAGCGAAATGCGTTTGGAGAGAAACACTTGCTGGAGTAGCTTTTCGCTGGGCAAGACTTTCAACACAGCACCACAATTCGGGCAAGGAGCAGCAGAAAGGAAGACCATCTTTTGGTCCTGGCACCTTCTTCTGGGCGACACGCCTATCCGCCTCTTCGCTCCCTGCAAGGCTGTAAGCTTGGCGCTGGTACTTGCAAGGGAGAAGGCAGGTGCAGAGAGCACCGCCGTCTGCCGGCGTTGTGCAGGCTGGAAAGGAAAGAGGGCTACCACTAGGATGTGCTGCAAATACAGGTTTGCACGCGTCGAGGGTAAGCTCCGGCTAAGCTCGTTGACCTCAAACTGTTCTCTGTGCGAGACTTAGCTGAGAAGCTTTCCGTTAAGATTCAGGCTACCACGCAGACCGAATGTGCTGCTACCTAGCGCTGAGAGAGAAAGTGCAGAGGCCAGGCGTGTTTGGGCAGAGGCAGCAGCCTGGAGGCTTTCGCTGCCAGCACCGTGCTCTCTGGGCGAGAAGCAGACGACTGTTCGTCTCCAGCTAAACGAAAGCGCGACCTGCTACGAAGAGCATAAGAACGAAGGCAGAGCAGCAGGCTGCTGTGCGAATCGCCCAGGCTGCAAGAGGAAGCGTGCGTGGCACTCGCTTGTTTGCGGATTCACTTTAGCAGTCGGAAGCAGAAAGTTCAACCTGCGGCTACTTGTGCTGCTACCTATTTCTCTTCCAGTATTCCCTGGAACCAATTCTGCTAGCTTCATGCTTGGCGATGCAGAGATGACAGTGGTAGATGCGGTGGAGAAGGGAAAAACAGAGTGCAGAGGACAGTTTCTGGTGCTTGACGTGAGGCAAGGGGAAGGTTCAGCCCAGCAGAGGCTTTGACTTCTGGAGACTTTTTCTTTGGCAGCAGCTGCTGCAAGTGGGCAAGGGAGCTGCGAGAGTGAAGAAGGGGACGGTCCATCTAGCTGAGGAAAGAAGAAGCTCCCCGAGGCGCAGTTTGTTGTGCTCAGTTTCAAGGCTGCCTGGAGGAGGGGGGGACTTGAAGAACGCCTTCTTTCTGGACGCCTCCTTCTGGCTGTGCTCCAGCTGCATGCACTCTGCAGCACGGAAGGTTTAGGAACCTGCTGCTGGCCAGCTTGTGTCCAGGAGTGCAAGGGCTGCGCCTTCCTTTCTGAAGCAGCCAGAGCATTCTCAGCTGCAGCTGCTTGTGAAGCAGCTCTTGGCTGGACATTTGAAATTGGCTCCCCTGAGTACATGAGCCCGGTGCCCAGCTGCTTGGTTCTTCGCCTTCTGTGCTCTGGACAGAAGTGAAGCCCAGCCATGGCTTGGAGCTTTGCCGCTCTTCAGCGTGAACACTGCACGCAGCCACAGTGTGCTGTGCAGGGATTTTCCTTCAGCTCGACGGACAAGCATTTTCTTGCTGTTTCACCGAGTGCAAACTGTCCGTGTAGCTCTCGCTCAGCGAAATGCGTTTGGAGAGAAACACTTGCTGGAGTAGCTTTTCGCTGGGCAAGACTTTCAACACAGCACCACAATTCGGGCAAGGAGCAGCAGAAAGGAAGACCATCTTTTGGTCCTGGCACCTTCTTCTGGGCGAGACGCCTATCCGCCTCTTCGCTCCCTGCAAGGCTGTAAGCTTGGCGCTGGTACTTGCAAGGGAGAAGGCAGGTGCAGAGAGCACCGCCGTCTGCCGGCGCTGTGCAGGCTGGAAAGGAAAGAGGGCTACCACTAGGATGTGCTGCAAATACAGGTTTGCACGCGTCGAGGGTAAGCTCCGGCTAAGCTCGTTGACCTCAAACTGTTCTCTGTGCGAGACTTAGCTGAGAAGCTTTCCGTTAAGATTCAGGCTACCACGCAGACCGAATGTGCTGCTACCTAGCGCTGAGAGAGAAAGTGCAGAGGCCAGGCGTGTTTGGGCAGAGGCAGCAGCCTGGAGGCTTTCGCTGCCAGCACCGTGCTCTCTGGGCGAGAAGCAGACGACTGTTCGTCTCCAGCTAAACGAAAGCGCGACCTGCTACGAAGAGCATAAGAACGAAGGCAGAGCAGCAGGCTGCTGTGCGAATCGCCCAGGCTGCAAGAGGAAGCGTGCGTGGCACTCGCTTGTTTGCGGATTCACTTTAGCAGTCGGAAGCAGAAAGTTCAACCTGCGGCTACTTGTGCTGCTACCTATTTCTCTTCCAGTATTCCCTGGAACCAATTCTGCTAGCTTCATGCTTGGCGATGCAGAGATGACAGTGGTAGATGCGGTGGAGAAGGGAAAAACAGAGTGCAGAGGACAGTTTCTGGTGCTTGACGTGAGGCAAGGGGAAGGTTCAGCCCAGCAGAGGCTGTTACCCCTGGAGCCTTTTTCTTTGGCAGCAGCTGCTGCAAGTGGGCAAGGGAGCTGCGAGAGTGAAGAAGGGGACGGTCCATCTAGCTGAGGAAAGAAGAAGCTCCCCGAGGCGCAGTTTGTTGTGCTCAGTTTCAAGGCTGCCTGGAGGAGGGGGGGACTTGAAGAACGCCTTCTTTCTGGACGCCTCCTTCTGGCTGTGCTCCAGCTGCATGCACTCTGCAGCACGGAAGGTTTAGGAACGTGCTGCTGGCCAGCTTGTGTCCAGGAGTGCAAGGGCTGCGCCTTCCTTTCTGAAGCAGCCAGAGCATTCTCAGCTGCATGTGCTTGTGAAGCAGCTCTTGGCTGGACAGTTGAAATTGGCTCCCCTGAGTACATGAGCCCGGTGCCCAGCTGCTTGGTTCTTCGCCTTCTGTGCTCTGGACAGAAGTGAAGCCCAGCCATGGCTTGGAGCTTTGCCGCTCTTCAGCGTGAACACTGCACGCAGCCACAGTGTGCTGTGCAGGGATTTTCCTTCAGCTCGACGGACAAGCATTTTCTTGCTGTTTCACCGAGTGCAAACTGTCCGTGTAGCTCTCGCTCAGCGAAATGCGTTTGGAGAGAAACACTTGCTGGAGTAGCTTTTCGCTGGGCAAGACTTTCAACACAGCACCACAATTCGGGCAAGGAGCAGGAGAAAGGAAGACCATCTTTTGGTCCTGGCACCTTCTTCTGGGCGAGACGCCTATCCGCCTCTTCGCTCCCTGCAAGGCTGTAAGCTTGGCGCTGGTACTTGCAAGGGAGAAGGCAGGTGCAGAGAGCACCGCCGTCTGCCGGCGCTGTGCAGGCTGGAAAGGAAAGAGGGCTACCACTAGGATGTGCTGCAAATACAGGTTTGCACGCGTCGAGGGTAAGCTCCGGCTAAGCTCGTTGACCTCAACCTGTTCTCTGTGCGAGACTTAGCTGAGAAGCTTTCCGTTAAGATTCAGGCTACCACGCAGACCGAATGTGCTGCTACCTAGCGCTGAGAGAGAAAGTGCAGAGGCCAGGCGTGTTTGGGCAGAGGCAGCAGCCTGGAGGCTTTCGCTGCCAGCACCGTGCTCTCTGGGCGAGAAGCAGACGACTGTTCGTCTCCAGCTAAACGAAAGCGCGACCTGCTACGAAGAGCATAAGAACGAAGGCAGAGCAGCAGGCTGCTGTGCGAATCGCCCAGGCTGCAAGAGGAAGCGTGCGTGGCACTCGCTTGTTTGCGGATTCACTTTAGCAGTCGGAAGCAGAAAGTTCAACCTGCGGCTACTTGTGCTGCTACCTATTTCTCTTCCAGTATTCCCTGGAACCAATTCTGCTAGCTTCATGCTTGGCGATGCAGAGATGACAGTGGTAGATGCGGTGGAGAAGGGAAAAACAGAGTGCAGAGGACAGTTTCTGGTGCTTGACGTGAGGCAAGGGGAAGGTTCAGCCCAGCAGAGGCTGTTACCCCTGGAGCCTTTTTCTTTGGCAGCAGCTGCTGCAAGTGGGCAAGGGAGCTGCGAGAGTGAAGAAGGGGACGGTCCATCTAGCTGAGGAAAGAAGAAGCTCCCCGAGGCGCAGTTTGTTGTGCTCAGTTTCAAGGCTGCCTGGAGGAGGGGGGGACTTGAAGAACGCCTTCTTTCTGGACGCCTCCTTCTGGCTGTGCTCCAGCTGCATGCACTCTGCAGCACGGAAGGTTTAGGAACCTGCTGCTGGCCAGCTTGTGTCCAGGAGTGCAAGGGCTGCGCCTTCCTTTCTGAAGCAGCCAGAGCATTCTCAGCTGCATGTGCTTGTGAAGCAGCTCTTGGCTGGACATTTGAAATTGGCTCCCCTGAGTACATGAGCCCGGTGCCCAGCTGCTTGGTTCTTCGCCTTCTGTGCTCTGGACAGAAGTGAAGCCCAGCCATGGCTTGGAGCTTTGCCGCTCTTCAGCGTGAACACTGCACGCAGCCACAGTGTGCTGTGCAGGGATTTTCCTTCAGCTCGACGGACAAGCATTTTCTTGCTGTTTCACCGAGTGCAAACTGTCCGTGTAGCTCTCGCTCAGCGAAATGCGTTTGGAGAGAAACACTTGCTGGAGTAGCTTTTCGCTGGGCAAGACTTTCAACACAGCACCACAATTCGGGCAAGGAGCAGCAGAAAGGAAGACCATCTTTTGGTCCTGGCACCTTCTTCTGGGCGAGACGCCTATCCGCCTCTTCGCTCCCTGCAAGGCTGTAAGCTTGGCGCTGGTACTTGCAAGGGAGAAGGCAGGTGCAGAGAGCACCGCCGTCTGCCGGCGCTGTGCAGGCTGGAAAGGAAAGAGGGCTACCACTAGGATGTGCTGCAAATACAGGTTTGCACGCGTCGAGGGTAAGCTCCGGCTAAGCTCGTTGACCTCAACCTGTTCTCTGTGCGAGACTTAGCTGAGAAGCTTTCCGTTAAGATTCAGGCTACCACGCAGACCGAATGTGCTGCTACCTAGCGCTGAGAGAGAAAGTGCAGAGGCCAGGCGTGTTTGGGCAGAGGCAGCAGCCTGGAGGCTTTCGCTGCCAGCACCGTGCTCTCTGGGCGAGAAGCAGACGACTGTTCGTCTCCAGCTAAACGAAAGCGCGACCTGCTACGAAGAGCATAAGAACGAAGGCAGAGCAGCAGGCTGCTGTGCGAATCGCCCAGGCTGCAAGAGGAAGCGTGCGTGGCACTCGCTTGTTTGCGGATTCACTTTAGCAGTCGGAAGCAGAAAGTTCAACCTGCGGCTACTTGTGCTGCTACCTATTTCTCTTCCAGTATTCCCTGGAACCAATTCTGCTAGCTTCATGCTTGGCGATGCAGAGATGACAGTGGTAGATGCGGTGGAGAAGGGAAAAACAGAGTGCAGAGGACAGTTTCTGGTGCTTGACGTGAGGCAAGGGGAAGGTTCAGCCCAGCAGAGGCTGTTACCCCTGGAGCCTTTTTCTTTGGCAGCAGCTGCTGCAAGTGGGCAAGGGAGCTGCGAGAGTGAAGAAGGGGACGGTCCATCTAGCTGAGGAAAGAAGAAGCTCCCCGAGGCGCAGTTTGTTGTGCTCAGTTTCAAGGCTGCCTGGAGGAGGGGGGGACTTGAAGAACGCCTTCTTTCTGGACGCCTCCTTCTGGCTGTGCTCCAGCTGCATGCACTCTGCAGCACGGAAGGTTTAGGAACGTGCTGCTGGCCAGCTTGTGTCCAGGAGTGCAAGGGCTGCGCCTTCCTTTCTGAAGCAGCCAGAGCATTCTCAGCTGCATGTGCTTGTGAAGCAGCTCTTGGCTGGACATTTGAAATTGGCTCCCCTGAGTACATGAGCCCGGTGCCCAGCTGCTTGGTTCTTCGCCTTCTGTGCTCTGGACAGAAGTGAAGCCCAGCCATGGCTTGGAGCTTTGCCGCTCTTCAGCGTGAACACTGCACGCAGCCACAGTGTGCTGTGCAGGGATTTTCCTTCAGCTCGACGGACAAGCATTTTCTTGCTGTTTCACCGAGTGCAAACTGTCCGTGTAGCTCTCGCTCAGCGAAATGCGTTTGGAGAGAAACACTTGCTGGAGTAGCTTTTCGCTGGGCAAGACTTTCAACACAGCACCACAATTCGGGCAAGGAGCAGGAGAAAGGAAGACCATCTTTTGGTCCTGGCACCTTCTTCTGGGCGAGACGCCTATCCGCCTCTTCGCTCCCTGCAAGGCTGTAAGCTTGGCGCTGGTACTTGCAAGGGAGAAGGCAGGTGCAGAGAGCACCGCCGTCTGCCGGCGCTGTGCAGGCTGGAAAGGAAAGAGGGCTACCACTAGGATGTGCTGCAAATACAGGTTTGCACGCGT
Source organism: Corvus hawaiiensis (assembly GCF_020740725.1). Lineage (NCBI taxonomy): Eukaryota > Metazoa > Chordata > Aves > Passeriformes > Corvidae > Corvus > Corvus hawaiiensis. Next base: position 9,649,883 of record NC_063216.1, read on the forward strand.
CGAGGGTAAGCTCCGGCTAAGCTCGTTGACCTCAACCTGTTCTCTGTGCGAGACTTAGCTGAGAAGCTTTCCGTTAAGATTCAGGCTACCACGCAGACCGAATGTGCTGCTACCTAGCGCTGAGAGAGAAAGTGCAGAGGCCAGGCGTGTTTGGGCAGAGGCAGCAGCCTGGAGGCTTTCGCTGCCAGCACCGTGCTCTCTGGGCGAGAAGCAGACGACTGTTCGTCTCCAGCTAAACGAAAGCGCGACCTGCTACGAAGAGCATAAGAACGAAGGCAGAGCAGCAGGCTGCTGTGCGAATCGCCCAGGCTGCAAGAGGAAGCGTGCGTGGCACTCGCTTGTTTGCGGATTCACTTTAGCAGTCGGAAGCAGAAAGTTCAACCTGCGGCTACTTGTGCTGCTACCTATTTCTCTTCCAGTATTCCCTGGAACCAATTCTGCTAGCTTCATGCTTGGCGATGCAGAGATGACAGTGGTAGATGCGGTGGAGAAGGGAAAAACAGAGTGCAGAGGACAGTTTCTGGTGCTTGACGTGAGGCAAGGGGAAGGTTCAGCCCAGCAGAGGCTTTGACTTCTGGAGACTTTTTCTTTGGCAGCAGCTGCTGCAAGTGGGCAAGGGAGCTGCGAGAGTGAAGAAGGGGACGGTCCATCTAGCTGAGGAAAGAAGAAGCTCCCCGAGGCGCAGTTTGTTGTGCTCAGTTTCAAGGCTGCCTGGAGGAGGGGGGGACTTGAAGAACGCCTTCTTTCTGGACGCCTCCTTCTGGCTGTGCTCCAGCTGCATGCACTCTGCAGCACGGAAGGTTTAGGAACGTGCTGCTGGCCAGCTTGTGTCCAGGAGTGCAAGGGCTGCGCCTTCCTTTCTGAAGCAGCCAGAGCATTCTCAGCTGCATGTGCTTGTGAAGCAGCTCTTGGCTGGACATTTGAAATTGGCTCCCCTGAGTACATGAGCCCGGTGCCCAGCTGCTTGGTTCTTTGCCTTCTGTGCTCTGGACAGAAGTGAAGCCCAGCCATGGCTTGGAGCTTTGCCGCTCTTCAGCGTGAACACTGCACGCAGCCACAGTGTGCTGTGCAGGGATTTTCCTTCAGCTCGACGGACAAGCATTTTCTTGCTGTTTCACCGAGTGCAAACTGTCCGTGTAGCTCTCGCTCAGCGAAATGCGTTTGGAGAGAAACACTTGCTGGAGTAGCTTTTCGCTGGGCAAGACTTTCAACACAGCACCACAATTCGGGCAAGGAGCAGGAGAAAGGAAGACC